>NC_077223.1:92789412-93089412 GCF_024763615.1 Phlebotomus papatasi
ATTCGCGTTTAAAGATTTGCATACAAAATATGCCTAAAAATTTTTTTTTTTGATGCCAACTTTGGGGGGTCTATCTCTTCTAGTTTAGGAGATATTCGCGTTTAAAGATTTGCATACAAAATATGCCTAAAAAAATTTTTTTTTGATGCCAACTTTGGGGGGTCTATCTCTTCTAGTTTAGGAGATATTCGCGTTTAAAGATTTACATACAAAATATGCCTAAAAAATTTTTTTTGATGCCAACTTTGGGGGGTCTATCTCTTCTGGTTTAGGAGATATTCGCGTTTAAAGATTTGCATACAAAATATGCCTAAAAAAATTTTTTTTTATGCCAACTTTGGGGGGTCTATCTCTTCTAGTTTAGGAGATATTCGCGTTTAAAGATTTGCATACAAAATATGCCTAAAAAAATTTTTTTTTATGCCAACTTTGGGGGGTCTATCTCTTCTAGTTTAGGAGATATTCGCGTTTAAAGATTTGCATACAAAATATGCCTAAAAAAAATTTTTTTTTGATGCCAACTTTGGGGGGTCTATCTCTTATAGTTTAGGAGATATTCGCGTTTAAAGATTTGCATACAAAATATGCCTAAAAAAATTTTTTTTGATGCCAACTTTGGGGGGTCTATCTCTTCTAGTTTAGGAGATATTCGCGTTTAAAGATTTGCATACAAAATATGCCTAAAAATTTTTTTTTTTAATGCCAACTTTGGGGGGTCTATCTCTTATAGTTTAGGAGATATTCGCGTTTAAAGATTTGCATACAAAATATGCCTAAAAAAATTTTTTTATGATGCCAACTTTGGGGGGTCTATCTCTTCTAGTTTAGGAGATATTCGCGTTTAAAGATTTGCATACAAAATATGCCTAAAAAAATTTTTTTATGATGCCAACTTTGGGGGGTCTATCTCTTATAGTTTAGGAGATATTCGCGTTTAAAGATTTGCATACAAAATATGCCTAAAAATTTTTTTTTTTGATGCCAACTTTGGGGGGTCTATCTCTTCTAGTTTAGGAGATATTCGTGTTTAAAGATTTGCATACAAAATATGCCTAAAAAATTTCTTTTTTGATGCCAACTTTGGGGGGTCTATCTCTTCTAGTTTAGGAGATATTCGCGTTTAAAGATTTGCATACAAAATATGCCTAAAAAAATTTTTTTGATGCCAACTTTGGGGGGTCTATCTCTTCTAGTTTAGGAGATATTCGCGTTTAAAGATTTGCATACAAAATATGCCTAAAAAAAATTTTTTTTGATGTCAACTTTGGGGGGTATATCTCTTCTAGTTTAGGAGATATTCGCGTTTAAAGATTTGCATACAAAATATGCCTAAAAAATTTTTTTTTTGATGCCAACTTTAGGGGGTCTATCTCTTATAGTTTAGGAGATATTCGCGTTTAAAGATTTGCATACAAAATATGCCTAAAAAATTTTTTTTTGATGCCAACTTTGGGGGGTCTATCTCTTCTAGTTTAGGAGATATTCGCGTTTAAAGATTTGCATACAAAATATGCCTAAAAAATTTTTTTTTGATGCCAACTTTGGGGGGTCTATCTCTTCTAGTTTAGGAGATATTCGCGTTTAAAGATTTGCATACAAAATATGCCTAAAAAAATTTTTTTTTGATGCCAACTTTGGGGGGTCTATCTCTTCTAGTTTAGGAGATATTCGCGTTTAAAGATTTGCATACAAAATATGCCTAAAAAAATTTTTCTTTTGATGCCAACTTTGGGGGGTCTATCTCTTCTAGTTTAGGAGATATTCGCGTTTAAAGATTTGCATACAAAATATGCCTAAAAAATTTTTTTGATGCCAACTTTGGGGGGTCTATCTTCTAGTTTAGGAGATATTCGCGTTTAAAGATTTGCATACAAAATATGCCTAAAAAAATTTTTTTTTGATGCCAACTTTGGGGGGTCTATCTCTTCTAGTTTAGGAGATATTCGCGTTTAAAGATTTGCATACAAAATATGCCTAAAAAATTTTTTTTTGATGCCAACTTTGGGGGGTCTATCTCTTCTAGTTTAGGAGATATTCGCGTTTAAAGATTTGCATACAAAATATGCCTAAAAAAATTTTTTTTTGATGCCAACTTTGGGGGGTCTATCTCTTCTGGTTTAGGAGATATTCGCGTTTAAAGATTTGCATACAAAATATGCCTAAAAAAAATTTTTTTTTGATGCCAACTTTGGGGGGTCTATCTCTTCTAGTTTAGGAGATATTCGCGTTTAAAGATTTGCATACAAAATATGCCTAAAAAAATTTTTTTTTTTGATGCCAACTTTGGGGGGTCTATCTCTTCTAGTTTAGGAGATATTCGCGTTTAAAGATTTGCATACAAAATACGCCTAAAAAATTTTTTTTGATGCCAACTTTGGGGGGTCTATCTCTTCTAGTTTAGGAGATATTCGCGTTTAAAGATTTGCATACAAAATATGCCTAAAAAAAATTTTTTTGATGCCAACTTTGGGGGGTCTATCTCTTCTGGTTTAGGAGATATTCGCGTTTAAAGATTTGCATACAAAATATGCCTAAAAAAATTTTTTTTTATGCCAACTTTGGGGGGTCTATCTCTTCTAGTTTAGGAGATATTCGCGTTTAAAGATTTGCATACAAAATATGCCTAAAAATTTTTTTTTTCATGCCAACTTTGGGGGGTCTATCTCTTATAGTTTAGGAGATATTCGCGTTTAAAGATTTGCATACAAAATATGCCTAAAAAAATTTTTTTTGATGCCAACTTTGGGGGGTCTATGTCTTCTAGTTTAGGAGATATTCGCGTTTAAAGATTTGTATACAAAATATGCCTAAAAAAATTTTTTTTGATGCCAACTTTGGGGGGTCTATCTCTTCTAGTTTAGGAGATATTCGCGTTTAAAGATTTGCATACAAAATATGCCTAAAAAAAATTTTTTTTGATGCCAACTTTGGAGGGTCTATCTCTTCTAGTTTAGGAGATATTCGCGTTTAAAGATTTGCATACAAAATATGCCTAAAAAATTTTTTTTGATGCCAACTTTGGGGGGTCTATCTCTTCTAGTTTAGGAGATATTCGCGTTTAAAGATTTGCATACAAAATATGCCTAAAAAAATTTTTTTTTTGATGCCAACTTTGGGGGGTCTATCTCTTCTGGTTTAGGAGATATTCGCGTTTAAAGATTTGCATACAAAATATGCCTAAAAAAATTTTTTTTGATGCCAACTTTGGGGGGTCTATCTCTTCTAGTTTAGGAGATATTCGCGTTTAAAGATTTGCATACAAAATATGCCTAAAAAAATTTTTTTATGATGCCAACTTTGGGGGGTCTATCTCTTCTAGTTTAGGAGATATTCGCGTTTAAAGATTTGCATACAAAATACGCCTAAAAAATTTTTTTTGATGCCAACTTTGGGGGGTCTATCTCTTCTAGTTTAGGAGATATTCGCGTTTAAAGATTTGCATACAAAATATGCCTAAAAAAATTTTTTTTGATGCCAACTTTGGAGGGTCTATCTCTTCTGGTTTAGGAGATATTCGCGTTTAAAGATTTGCATACAAAATATGCCTAAAAAAATTTTTTTTTGATGCCAACTTTGGGGGGTCTATTTCTTCTGGTTTAGGAGATATTCGCGTTTAAAGATTTGCATACAAAATATGCCTAAAAAAATTTTTTTTTTGATGCCAACTTTGGGGGGTCTATCTCTTCTAGTTTAGGAGATATTCGCGTTTAAAGATTTGCATACAAAATATGCCTAAAAAAATTTTTTTTTTGATGCCAACTTTGGGGGGTCTATCTCTTCTAGTTTAGGAGATATTCGCGTTTAAAGATTTGCATACAAAATATGCCTAAAAAAATTTTTTTTTTGATGCCAACTTTGGGGGGTCTATCTCTTCTGGTTTAGGAGATATTCGCGTTTAAAGATTTGCATACAAAATATGCCTAAAAAAAATTTTTTTTGATGCCAACTTTGTGGGGTCTATCTCTTCTAGTTTAGGAGATATTCGCGTTTAAAGATTTGCATACAAAATATGCCTAAAAAAATTTTTTTATGATGCCAACTTTGGGGGGTCTATCTCTTCTAGTTTAGGAGATATTCGCGTTTAAAGATTTGCATACAAAATACGCCTAAAAAATTTTTTTTGATGCCAACTTTGGGGGGTCTATCTCTTCTAGTTTAGGAGATATTCGCGTTTAAAGATTTGCATACAAAATATGCCTAAAAAATTTTTTTTGATGCCAACTTTGGGGGGTCTATCTCTTCTAGTTTAGGAGATATTCGCGTTTAAAGATTTGCATACAAAATATGCCTAAAAAAATTTTTTTTTGATGCCAACTTTGGGGGGTCTATTTCTTCTGGTTTAGGAGATATTCGCGTTTAAAGATTTGCATACAAAATATGCCTAAAAAAATTTTTTTTTTGATGCCAACTTTGGGGGGTCTATCTCTTCTAGTTTAGGAGATATTCGCGTTTAAAGATTTGCATACAAAATATGCCTAAAAAAATTTTTTTTTGATGCCAACTTTGGGGGGTCTATCTCTTCTGGTTTAGGAGATATTCGCGTTTAAAGATTTGCATACAAAATATGCCTAAAAAATTTTTTTTGATGCCAACCTTGGGGGGTCTATCTCTTCTAGTTTAGGAGATATTCGCGTTTAAAGATTTGCATACAAAATATGCCTAAAAAAAATTTTTTTTTGATGCCAACTTTGGGGGGTCTATCTCTTCTAGTTTAGGAGATATTCGCGTTTAAAGATTTGCATACAAAATATGCCTAAAAGAATTTTTTTTGATGCCAACTTTGGGGGGTCTATCTCTTCTAGTTTAGGAGATATTCGCGTTTAAAGATTTGCATACAAAATATGCCTAAAAATTTTTTTTTTTGATGCCAACTTTGGGGGGTCTATCTCTTCTAGTTTAGGAGATATTCGCGTTTAAAGATTTGCATACAAAATATGCCTAAAAATTTTTTTTTTTGATGCCAACTTTGGGGGGTCTATCTCTTCTAGTTTAGGAGATATTCGCGTTTAAAGATTTGCATACAAAATATGCCTAAAAAAATTTTTTTTTGATGCCAACTTTGGGGGGTCTATCTCTTCTAGTTTAGGAGATATTTGCGTTTAAAGATTTACATACAAAATATGCCTAAAATTTTTTTTTTGATGCCAACTTTGGGGGGTCTATCTCTTCTAGTTTAGGAGATATTCGCGTTTAAAGATTTGCATACAAAATATGCCTAAAAATTTTTTTTTTTTGATGCCAACTTTGGGGGGTCTATCTCTTCTAGTTTAGGAGATATTCGCGTTTAAAGATTTGCATACAAAATATGCCTAAAAAAATTTTTTTTTGATGCCAACTTTGGGGGGTCTATCTCTTCTAGTTTAGGAGATATTCACGTTTAAAGATTTGCATACAAAATATGCCTAAAAATTTTTTTTTTTTGATGCCAACTTTGGGGGGTCTATCTCTTCTAGTTTAGGAGATATTCGCGTTTAAAGATTTACATACAAAATATGCCTAAAATTTTTTTTTGATGCCAACTTTGGGGGGTCTCTCTTATAGTTTAGGAGATATTCGCGTTTAAAGATTTGCATACAAAATATGCCTAAAAAAAATTTTTTTATGATGCCAACTTTGGGGGGTCTATCTCTTCTAGTTTAGGAGATATTCGCGTTTAACGATTTGCATACAAAATATGCCTAATTTTTTTTTTTTTTTTTTGATGCCAACTTTGGGGGGTCTATCTCTTCTAGTTTAGGAGATATTCGCGTTTAAAGATTTGCATACAAAATATGCCTAAAAAAATTTTTTTTTGATGCCAACTTTGGGGGGTCTATCTCTTCTAGTTTAGGAGATATTCGCGTTTAAAGATTTACATACAAAATATGCCTAAAATTTTTTTTTTGATGCCAACTTTGGGGGGTCTATCTCTTCTAGTTTAGGAGATATTCGCGTTTAAAGATTTGCATACAAAATATGCCTAAAAAAAATTTTTTTATGATGCCAACTTTGGGGGGTCTATCTCTTCTAGTTTAGGAGATATTCGCGTTTAAAGATTTGCATACAAAATATGCCTAAAAAAAATTTTTTTTGATGCCAACCTTGGGGGGTCTATCTCTTCTAGTTTAGGAGATATTCGCGTTTAAAGATTTACATACAAAATATGCCTAAAATTTTTTTTTTGATGCCAACTTTGGGGGGTCTATCTCTTCTAGTTTAGGAGATATTCGTGTTTAAAGATTTGCATACAAAATATGCCTAAAAAAAATTTTTTTTGATGCCAACTTTGGGGGGTCTATCTCTTCTAGTTTAGGAGATATTCGCGTTTAAAGATTTGCATACAAAATATGCCTAAAAATTTTTTTTTTTTGATGCCAACTTTGGGGGGTCTATCTCTTCTAGTTTAGGAGATATTCGCGTTTAAAGATTTGCATACAAAATATGCCTAAAAAAATTTTTTTTTGATGCCAACTTTGGGGGGTCTATCTCTTCTAGTTTAGGAGATATTCGCGTTTAAAGATTTACATACAAAATATGCCTAAAAAATTTTTTTTGATGCCAACTTTGGGGGGTCTATCTCTTCTGGTTTAGGAGATATTCGCGTTTAAAGATTTGCATACAAAATATGCCTAAAAAAATTTTTTTTTATGCCAACTTTGGGGGGTCTATCTCTTCTAGTTTAGGAGATATTCGCGTTTAAAGATTTGCATACAAAATATGCCTAAAAAAATTTTTTTTTATGCCAACTTTGGGGGGTCTATCTCTTCTAGTTTAGGAGATATTCGCGTTTAAAGATTTGCATACAAAATATGCCTAAAAAAAATTTTTTTTTGATGCCAACTTTGGGGGGTCTATCTCTTATAGTTTAGGAGATATTCGCGTTTAAAGATTTGCATACAAAATATGCCTAAAAAAATTTTTTTTGATGCCAACTTTGGGGGGTCTATCTCTTCTAGTTTAGGAGATATTCGCGTTTAAAGATTTGCATACAAAATATGCCTAAAAATTTTTTTTTTAATGCCAACTTTGGGGGGTCTATCTCTTATAGTTTAGGAGATATTCGCGTTTAAAGATTTGCATACAAAATATGCCTAAAAAAATTTTTTTTTGATGCCAACTTTGGGGGGTCTATCTCTTCTAGTTTAGGAGATATTTGCGTTTAAAGATTTACATACAAAATATGCCTAAAATTTTTTTTTTGATGCCAACTTTGGGGGGTCTATCTCTTCTAGTTTAGGAGATATTCGCGTTTAAAGATTTGCATACAAAATATGCCTAAAAAATTTTTTTTTGATGCCAACTTTGGGGGGTCTATCTCTTCTAGTTTAGGAGATATTCGTGTTTAAAGATTTGCATACAAAATATGCCTAAAAAATTTTTTTTTGATGCCAACTTTGGGGGGTCTATCTCTTCTAGTTTAGGAGATATTCGCGTTTAAAGATTTGCATACAAAATATGCCTAAAAAAATTTTTTTTTGATGCCAACTTTGTGGGGTCTATCTCTTCTAGTTTAGGAGATATTCGCGTTTAAAGATTTGCATACAAAATATGCCTAAAAAAATTTTTTTTGATGCCAACTTTGGGGGGTCTATCTCTTCTAGTTTAGGAGATATTCGCGTTTAAAGATTTGCATACAAAATATGCCTAAAAATTTTTTTTTTTGATGCCAACTTTGGGGGGTCTATCTCTTCTAGTTTAGGAGATATTCGCGTTTAAAGATTTGCATACAAAATATGCCTAAAAAAATTTTTTTTTGATGCCAACTTTGGGGGGTCTATCTCTTCTAGTTTAGGAGATATTTGCGTTTAAAGATTTACATACAAAATATGCCTAAAATTTTTTTTTTGATGCCAACTTTGGGGGGTCTATCTCTTCTAGTTTAGGAGATATTCGCGTTTAAAGATTTGCATACAAAATATGCCTAAAAAATTTTTTTTTTGATGCCAACTTTGGGGGGTCTATCTCTTCTAGTTTAGGAGATATTCGCGTTTAAAGATTTGCATACAAAATATGCCTAAAAATTTTTTTTTTGATGCCAACTTTGGGGGGTCTATCTCTTCTAGTTTAGGAGATATTCGCGTTTAAAGATTTGCATACAAAATATGCCTAAAAAAATTTTTTTTTGATGCCAACTTTGGGGGGTCTATCTCTTCTAGTTTAGGAGATATTCGCGTTTAAAGATTTGCATACAAAATATGCCTAAAAAAATTTTTTTTGATGCCAACTTTGGGGGGTCTATCTCTTCTAATTTAGGAGATATTCGCGTTTAAAGATTTGCATACAAAATATGCCTAAAAATTTTTTTTTTTGATGCCAACTTTGGGGGGTCTATCTCTTCTAGTTTAGGAGATATTCGCGTTTAAAGATTTGCATACAAAATATGCCTAAAAAAATTTTTTTTTGATGCCAACTTTGGGGGGTCTATCTCTTCTAGTTTAGGAGATATTTGCGTTTAAAGATTTACATACAAAATATGCCTAAAATTTTTTTTTTGATGCCAACTTTGGGGGGTCTATCTCTTCTAGTTTAGGAGATATTCGCGTTTAAAGATTTGCATACAAAATATGCCTAAAAATTTTTTTTTTTGATGCCAACTTTGGGGGGTCTATCTCTTCTAGTTTAGGAGATATTCGCGTTTAAAGATTTGCATACAAAATATGCCTAAAAAAATTTTTTTTTGATGCCAACTTTGGGGGGTCTATCTCTTCTAGTTTAGGAGATATTCGCGTTTAAAGATTTGCATACAAAATATGCCTAAAAATTTTTTTTTTTTTTGATGCCAACTTTGGGGGGTCTATCTCTTCTAGTTTAGGAGATATTCGCGTTTAAAGATTTACATACAAAATATGCCTAAAATTTTTTTTTGATGCCAACTTTGGGGGGTCTCTCTTATAGTTTAGGAGATATTCGCGTTTAAAGATTTGCATACAAAATATGCCTAAAAAAAATTTTTTTATGATGCCAACTTTGGGGGGTCTATCTCTTCTAGTTTAGGAGATATTCGCGTTTAACGATTTGCATACAAAATATGCCTAATTTTTTTTTTTTTTTTTGATGCCAACTTTGGGGGGTCTATCTCTTCTAGTTTAGGAGATATTCGCGTTTAAAGATTTGCATACAAAATATGCCTAAAAAAATTTTTTTTTGATGCCAACTTTGGGGGGTCTATCTCTTCTAGTTTAGGAGATATTCGCGTTTAAAGATTTACATACAAAATATGCCTAAAATTTTTTTTTTGATGCCAACTTTGGGGGGTCTATCTCTTCTAGTTTAGGAGATATTCGCGTTTAAAGATTTGCATACAAAATATGCCTAAAAAAAATTTTTTTATGATGCCAACTTTGGGGGGTCTATCTCTTCTAGTTTAGGAGATATTCGCGTTTAAAGATTTGCATACAAAATATGCCTAAAAAAAATTTTTTTTGATGCCAACCTTGGGGGGTCTATCTCTTCTAGTTTAGGAGATATTCGCGTTTAAAGATTTACATACAAAATATGCCTAAAATTTTTTTTTTGATGCCAACTTTGGGGGGTCTATCTCTTCTAGTTTAGGAGATATTCGCGTTTAAAGATTTGCATACAAAATATGCCTAAAAAAAATTTTTTTTGATGCCAACTTTGGGGGGTCTATCTCTTCTAGTTTAGGAGATATTCGCGTTTAAAGATTTGCATACAAAATATGCCTAAAAATTTTTTTTTTTGATGCCAACTTTGGGGGGTCTATCTCTTCTAGTTTAGGAGATATTCGCGTTTAAAGATTTGCATACAAAATATGCCTAAAAAAATTTTTTTTTGATGCCAACTTTGGGGGGTCTATCTCTTCTAGTTTAGGAGATATTCGCGTTTAAAGATTTACATACAAAATATGCCTAAAAAATTTTTTTTGATGCCAACTTTGGGGGGTCTATCTCTTCTGGTTTAGGAGATATTCGCGTTTAAAGATTTGCATACAAAATATGCCTAAAAAAATTTTTTTTTATGCCAACTTTGGGGGGTCTATCTCTTCTAGTTTAGGAGATATTCGCGTTTAAAGATTTGCATACAAAATATGCCTAAAAAAATTTTTTTTTATGCCAACTTTGGGGGGTCTATCTCTTCTAGTTTAGGAGATATTCGCGTTTAAAGATTTGCATACAAAATATGCCTAAAAAAAATTTTTTTTTGATGCCAACTTTGGGGGGTCTATCTCTTATAGTTTAGGAGATATTCGCGTTTAAAGATTTGCATACAAAATATGCCTAAAAAAATTTTTTTTGATGCCAACTTTGGGGGGTCTATCTCTTCTAGTTTAGGAGATATTCGCGTTTAAAGATTTGCATACAAAATATGCCTAAAAATTTTTTTTTTTAATGCCAACTTTGGGGGGTCTATCTCTTATAGTTTAGGAGATATTCGCGTTTAAAGATTTGCATACAAAATATGCCTAAAAAAATTTTTTTATGATGCCAACTTTGGGGGGTCTATCTCTTCTAGTTTAGGAGATATTCGCGTTTAAAGATTTGCATACAAAATATGCCTAAAAAAATTTTTTTATGATGCCAACTTTGGGGGGTCTATCTCTTATAGTTTAGGAGATATTCGCGTTTAAAGATTTGCATACAAAATATGCCTAAAAATTTTTTTTTTTGATGCCAACTTTGGGGGGTCTATCTCTTCTAGTTTAGGAGATATTCGTGTTTAAAGATTTGCATACAAAATATGCCTAAAAAATTTCTTTTTTGATGCCAACTTTGGGGGGTCTATCTCTTCTAGTTTAGGAGATATTCGCGTTTAAAGATTTGCATACAAAATATGCCTAAAAAAATTTTTTTGATGCCAACTTTGGGGGGTCTATCTCTTCTAGTTTAGGAGATATTCGCGTTTAAAGATTTGCATACAAAATATGCCTAAAAAAAATTTTTTTTGATGTCAACTTTGGGGGGTATATCTCTTCTAGTTTAGGAGATATTCGCGTTTAAAGATTTGCATACAAAATATGCCTAAAAAATTTTTTTTTTGATGCCAACTTTAGGGGGTCTATCTCTTATAGTTTAGGAGATATTCGCGTTTAAAGATTTGCATACAAAATATGCCTAAAAAATTTTTTTTTGATGCCAACTTTGGGGGGTCTATCTCTTCTAGTTTAGGAGATATTCGCGTTTAAAGATTTGCATACAAAATATGCCTAAAAAATTTTTTTTTGATGCCAACTTTGGGGGGTCTATCTCTTCTAGTTTAGGAGATATTCGCGTTTAAAGATTTGCATACAAAATATGCCTAAAAAAATTTTTTTTTGATGCCAACTTTGGGGGGTCTATCTCTTCTAGTTTAGGAGATATTCGCGTTTAAAGATTTGCATACAAAATATGCCTAAAAAAATTTTTCTTTTGATGCCAACTTTGGGGGGTCTATCTCTTCTAGTTTAGGAGATATTCGCGTTTAAAGATTTGCATACAAAATATGCCTAAAAAATTTTTTTGATGCCAACTTTGGGGGGTCTATCTCTTCTAGTTTAGGAGATATTCGCGTTTAAAGATTTGCATACAAAATATGCCTAAAAAAATTTTTTTTTGATGCCAACTTTGGGGGGTCTATCTCTTCTAGTTTAGGAGATATTCGCGTTTAAAGATTTGCATACAAAATATGCCTAAAAAATTTTTTTTTGATGCCAACTTTGGGGGGTCTATCTCTTCTAGTTTAGGAGATATTCGCGTTTAAAGATTTGCATACAAAATATGCCTAAAAAAATTTTTTTTTGATGCCAACTTTGGGGGGTCTATCTCTTCTGGTTTAGGAGATATTCGCGTTTAAAGATTTGCATACAAAATATGCCTAAAAAAAATTTTTTTTTGATGCCAACTTTGGGGGGTCTATCTCTTCTAGTTTAGGAGATATTCGCGTTTAAAGATTTGCATACAAAATATGCCTAAAAAAATTTTTTTTTTTGATGCCAACTTTGGGGGGTCTATCTCTTCTAGTTTAGGAGATATTCGCGTTTAAAGATTTGCATACAAAATACGCCTAAAAAATTTTTTTTGATGCCAACTTTGGGGGGTCTATCTCTTCTAGTTTAGGAGATATTCGCGTTTAAAGATTTGCATACAAAATATGCCTAAAAAAAATTTTTTTGATGCCAACTTTGGGGGGTCTATCTCTTCTGGTTTAGGAGATATTCGCGTTTAAAGATTTGCATACAAAATATGCCTAAAAAAATTTTTTTTTATGCCAACTTTGGGGGGTCTATCTCTTCTAGTTTAGGAGATATTCGCGTTTAAAGATTTGCATACAAAATATGCCTAAAAATTTTTTTTTTTCATGCCAACTTTGGGGGGTCTATCTCTTATAGTTTAGGAGATATTCGCGTTTAAAGATTTGCATACAAAATATGCCTAAAAAAATTTTTTTTGATGCCAACTTTGGGGGGTCTATGTCTTCTAGTTTAGGAGATATTCGCGTTTAAAGATTTGTATACAAAATATGCCTAAAAAAATTTTTTTTGATGCCAACTTTGGGGGGTCTATCTCTTCTAGTTTAGGAGATATTCGCGTTTAAAGATTTGCATACAAAATATGCCTAAAAAAAATTTTTTTTGATGCCAACTTTGGAGGGTCTATCTCTTCTAGTTTAGGAGATATTCGCGTTTAAAGATTTGCATACAAAATATGCCTAAAAAATTTTTTTTGATGCCAACTTTGGGGGGTCTATCTCTTCTAGTTTAGGAGATATTCGCGTTTAAAGATTTGCATACAAAATATGCCTAAAAAAATTTTTTTTTTGATGCCAACTTTGGGGGGTCTATCTCTTCTGGTTTAGGAGATATTCGCGTTTAAAGATTTGCATACAAAATATGCCTAAAAAAATTTTTTTTGATGCCAACTTTGGGGGGTCTATCTCTTCTAGTTTAGGAGATATTCGCGTTTAAAGATTTGCATACAAAATATGCCTAAAAAAATTTTTTTATGATGCCAACTTTGGGGGGTCTATCTCTTCTAGTTTAGGAGATATTCGCGTTTAAAGATTTGCATACAAAATACGCCTAAAAAATTTTTTTTGATGCCAACTTTGGGGGGTCTATCTCTTCTAGTTTAGGAGATATTCGCGTTTAAAGATTTGCATACAAAATATGCCTAAAAAAATTTTTTTTGATGCCAACTTTGGAGGGTCTATCTCTTCTGGTTTAGGAGATATTCGCGTTTAAAGATTTGCATACAAAATATGCCTAAAAAAATTTTTTTTTGATGCCAACTTTGGGGGGTCTATTTCTTCTGGTTTAGGAGATATTCGCGTTTAAAGATTTGCATACAAAATATGCCTAAAAAAATTTTTTTTTTGATGCCAACTTTGGGGGGTCTATCTCTTCTAGTTTAGGAGATATTCGCGTTTAAAGATTTGCATACAAAATATGCCTAAAAAAATTTTTTTTTTGATGCCAACTTTGGGGGGTCTATCTCTTCTAGTTTAGGAGATATTCGCGTTTAAAGATTTGCATACAAAATATGCCTAAAAAAATTTTTTTTTTGATGCCAACTTTGGGGGGTCTATCTCTTCTGGTTTAGGAGATATTCGCGTTTAAAGATTTGCATACAAAATATGCCTAAAAAAAATTTTTTTTGATGCCAACTTTGTGGGGTCTATCTCTTCTAGTTTAGGAGATATTCGCGTTTAAAGATTTGCATACAAAATATGCCTAAAAAAATTTTTTTATGATGCCAACTTTGGGGGGTCTATCTCTTCTAGTTTAGGAGATATTCGCGTTTAAAGATTTGCATACAAAATACGCCTAAAAAATTTTTTTTGATGCCAACTTTGGGGGGTCTATCTCTTCTAGTTTAGGAGATATTCGCGTTTAAAGATTTGCATACAAAATATGCCTAAAAAATTTTTTTTGATGCCAACTTTGGGGGGTCTATCTCTTCTAGTTTAGGAGATATTCGCGTTTAAAGATTTGCATACAAAATATGCCTAAAAAAATTTTTTTTTGATGCCAACTTTGGGGGGTCTATTTCTTCTGGTTTAGGAGATATTCGCGTTTAAAGATTTGCATACAAAATATGCCTAAAAAAATTTTTTTTTTGATGCCAACTTTGGGGGGTCTATCTCTTCTAGTTTAGGAGATATTCGCGTTTAAAGATTTGCATACAAAATATGCCTAAAAAAATTTTTTTTTGATGCCAACTTTGGGGGGTCTATCTCTTCTGGTTTAGGAGATATTCGCGTTTAAAGATTTGCATACAAAATATGCCTAAAAAATTTTTTTTGATGCCAACCTTGGGGGGTCTATCTCTTCTAGTTTAGGAGATATTCGCGTTTAAAGATTTGCATACAAAATATGCCTAAAAAAAATTTTTTTTTGATGCCAACTTTGGGGGGTCTATCTCTTCTAGTTTAGGAGATATTCGCGTTTAAAGATTTGCATACAAAATATGCCTAAAAGAATTTTTTTTGATGCCAACTTTGGGGGGTCTATCTCTTATAGTTTAGGAGATATTCGCGTTTAAAGATTTGCATACAAAATATGCCTAAAAAAATTTTTTTTTGATGCTAACTTTGGGGAGTCTATCTCTTATAGTTTAGGAGATGTACGCGTTTAAAGATTAGCATACAAAATATGCCTAAAAAAAAATTTTTTTTGATGCCAACTTTGGGGGGTCTATCTCTTATAGTTTAGGAGATATTCGCGTTTAAAGATTGGCATACAAAATATGCCTAAAAAAAATTTTTTTTGATGCCAACTTTGGGGGGTCTATCTCTTCTAGTTTAGGAGATATTCGCGTTTAAAGATTTGCATACAAAATATGCCTAAAAAAAATTTTTTTTTGATACCAACTTTGGGGGGTCTATCTCTTCTAGTTTAGGAGATATTCGCGTTTAAAGATTGTATGCAAATATGCCTAAAAAAAATTTTTTTTTGATACCAACTTTGGGGGGTCTATCTCTTCTAGTTTAGGAGATATTCGCGTTTAAAGATTTGCATACAAAAGCCAGTGATAAGCCTAGATCAGCTTATAAAGGTGCGATTCCTTCATTGCAAATTAGGATTGTGGCAAACTCGAACGATATTTATACATAAATAATGCAAATTTCGTTTAATAATTCTTAAACTGTATGTAACTTATTATCGTTATTGATAAGGCAAATTGGATAAGAAATCCATAAAAGCATCTGAAAATCTTTAAGTCGATTATCTCGGAAACTTTGAGAGATAGAGGCCTCAAACTTTACATCCGTTTAGAGCCTCCTACAGGCTTGATATGTGCAAAATTTCATTTGAAAATGAGCAAAATTAGACGAGAAATGCATAAAAATGTCTGAAAATCTTTAAAGTCGATTATCTCGGAAACTATGAGAGATAGAGGCCTCAAACTTTACATCGGTTTAAAGCCTCCTACTGGCTTGAGATGTGCAAAATTTCACTGGAAAATTAAGAAAATTGGAAGAGAAATGCATAAAAGTGTCTGAAAATCTTTAAAGTTGATTATCTCGGAAACTATGAGAGATAGAGCCCTCAAACTTTACATCCATTTAGAGCCTCTTTCAGGCTTGATATGTGCAAAATTTCACTGGAAAATTAAGAAAATTGGACGAGAAATGCATAAAAGTGTCTGAAAATCTTTAAAGTTGATTATCTAGGAAACTATGAGAGATAGAGGCCTCAAACTTTACATCCATTTAGAGCCTCTTTCAGGCTTGATATGTTCAAAATTTCACTGGAAAATTAAGAAAATTGGACGAGAAATGCATAAAAGTGTCTGAAAATCTTTAAAGTTGATTATCTCGGAAACTATGAGAGATAGAGGCCTCAAACTTTACAACCATTTAGAGCCTCTTTCAGGCTTGATATGTTCAAAATTTCACTGGAAAATTAAGAAAATTGGACGAGAAATGCATAAAAGTGTCTGAAAATCTTTAAAGTTGATTATCTCGGAAACTATGAGAGATAGAGACCTCAAACTTTACATCCATTTAGAGCCTCTTTCAGGCTTGATATGTTCAAAATTTCACTGGAAAATTAAGAAAATTGGACGAGAAATGCATAAAAGTGTCTGAAAATCTTTAAAGTTGATTATCTCGGAAACTATGAGAGATAGAGGCCTCAAACTTTACATCCATTTAGAGGCTCTTTCAGGCTTGATATGTTCAAAATTTCACTGGAAAATTAAGAAAATTGGATGAGAAATGCATAAGTGTTTGAAAATCTTTAAAGTCGATTATCTCGGAAACTATGAGAGATAGAAGCCACAAACTTTACGTCCATGTAGAGCCTCCCTCAGGCTTGATATGTGCAAAATTTCACTTGGAAATGAGGAAAATTCAATGAAAAATGCATAAGTGTCTGAAAATCTTTAAAGTCGATTATCTCGGAAACTATAAGAGATAGAGGCCACAAACTCTACGTCCATGTAGAGCCTCCCTCAGGCTTGATATGTGCAAAACTTCACTTGGAAATGAGGAAAATTGGATGAGAAATGCATAAAAGTGTTTGAAAATCTTTAAAGTCGATTATCTCGGAAACTATGAGAGATAGAGGCCTCAACTTTAAATCCGTTGAGAACCTCTGTCAGCGACCCGAGAAAATCCGCGAAGAGATTTATTGCTGTACTATATTATGCAGACTGTCTAGGCTGACATCTCGTACATATATCATAGTGCCTTGTAATTCCTTGATTTCTAAATGTTGACAGTTCTAGGTTCTTTAAATTGTATCATAACTGATTTCGGTAAGATTAAGATCGTTGGAAACGTTTTGGAATCTCTTATAAGACTGAACTTGTTTCTTTAAACAACTACGTATTATAAGCATAGAAAATTGCAATTTGAAATAGAACATTCTATTTTTTGGGTATAGGGGAAACTGGAGTAATTGTAAACTTTTTAATAGTTGCGAATTTAATGCAATTTTTCAAGGGCATAGAAAATGTTACTTAGTTTATGCTTTACCGTTAGCTATAGGCTATACACGGTTATAATACGGTTAATTAGGATGCAGGAAAATAAGTCAGTTTTTCAACAAAATTAAAATTATATAACTTTGTATTTCCCATCTATTAAAAGGCTGTTTTAAAGGCTATTAATAGAGCCTTTAAAACAAATATAAATCAGATTTTTTTTAATAAATAGGAGGAGTAGAGTACCTTTGAATTGGGACATCATTAAAATAGAGCATTTTTGTCTTATTTTAAAATGAAACTAGACCTTACCGGTATGTAATTTAGCTCCACAAATGAATTGTAAAGCCAAATTGCATTATGATGAGGCTCACTTCCTTTTAAAAATAGGAGAGACATGTCATATTTCAAAGGCACTCTTATTTAAAGGTGCCCAATTACACCCTACGTTATAATTACTCAAAATACGTTTAAAAGTACTAATTTAAAGTACTAGTATTATTTAGCGAATAAATAACTAAGCTAATAAAATTAATTACAAAACATAAGTAAGTATTAGTGAACAAACTTACCCAAATTCATAAAGTGCTAAATGCCTTAAAATTTTAATAGGTGTTTCTTTTACCCTATACTCCTGGCTAAAGTTATATCCTTGTAATAACTGATGAGCTCTATATTTTAATAGATGTAATTATGACAATAAGAATGAAAAATGGAAAAATTTTCAACTACATCTTTTTTAAACTAACTACTTTGGTGTTGCATGGATTAAACGATGTTCTTTGTGTGCTGTTAAAAGAATGATAGCAAAGTTGAGCCCAAAGCATTCCGTTTACTCGGACTTGATTTACTGTCGTTTTTCCCTACACAATTTTGGGGCTATCCCACCCAGAAAAAAACGTGGAGGGAAAATGTGCAGATGGATGAATGTCTACAGCACGCCAGTGTTGGCGACTTGAGGAGGACCACCTACAGTGATCTTATTTATGGTATCTTCCTATGGTCAATACATGTATATGACATTTCACATAGAGAGGGCAGCCGATTGACAGTTTAGAGTTCTTCTCCCTAAGCTTTTCCTCACGATTGATACTCTATCCCCCAAATACCACAGCATTCAACCTCAATCTCTTGGTGTCGAAATTGGCATTAAATTGTAATTTGTTTCCCATCCTACTTTTGACCATCCACTTTCACATACATAATATTTATCCAATCTGAGGACATTGTCTGTCCTTATTTGAGTGATCGAGGAAAATTAAATCGTGATAAGGGTAAATCGCATCAAGTTTTTGTACATTTTCTCCATTTCTCTTTCATTACTGGACTAATATCATTTTGCAATATCCAACGTAAAATCCTCATTTCAGAAGACTGTCACAATTTGCTTCACATTTAAATTTCTGAGTTCATTATACTCGAATTAAAAAAAACAATACAATTAAAAATGTCAAAAACGTAAGATTCTTGCATAAAATTTTACAAATTTTCTACTACGGCGACTTCAAATAATTAAATAAGAAAATATTCTGACATCACCTACCTCTAGCCACCCATCGACATTTAACCTTTGCCGAAAACCGCTTGTCGATATCTCTTTCCGTTCTCTCGCTAGAAGTGGTTATATGACGTACAGGACGGGACGGACGGACAAATTTTCAATTTGTGACATTTTGCCCCAATCTCCCCTAAGTATTTTGTATTATCAGTGCGAAAAGCATGACGTAATACGCACTTGCAACTTTAGCAAGTCTTCTTACAACAAGCCAGAACTTATAACGAAAGCCGAGAATGGGATTAAACTATTTTAAAAAAAAGATGCGTTTTAGTCTTGGAGATGAACCAACCATTTTGAATCTGATGCCATTGAAAGGAATTTGGTTTTTTTCTGACTTAATGGCATTACCCGTACATTTTTGTCACTAGGTATAAATGTTCAAATGCCGTATATGGTGTTGTAATAATTTTCATATGGATATAACAAGACAAGAGTGTTTCTGAGCTTGTGCAAATATACAAAATAGAAATGTTTCATATTTCAATAAAATGCACATCACCGCAGAAGCAACACACAAACTCATTTCCATCATCTCATCTCGTCTCCCCTTGTGCTTTCACAATTTTCTGGAAAAACCGCATTGCACATGTATCAAAATTCTGGGTTTGCCACCCAACAAGCTCTTACCACGGCCAACACAGCATTTTGCACAGCAAAAGGCAGATACTTTACCCCTCCGCACTGCCTGGGGGAGATATATACAGCTTTTAGTGTTAATATAAAGTATACACATCAGTTAAAACCATTTTTAGCGTGGTTTTATGCCAAAACTGGAAAATCCCACAGTGTAGAAGGAAAAGCGCTATCGAAATTGTCTAGGATGCACTCGACAATTCACCACAAGTGTTTCTCTGCATTATTAGACCTCAAGTATGGACACAAGAGTATTCCTCAGCCTTTTATTTCACATTTTATTGAAAATTTCACCTACGTTAGTATAGAAGTGCAGAGAAACTAGTAATTGCAATTATGTGACACAGACTTGGATATAGACATGAAGTTGCTGGAACATTTTAATTACTTCCTCTTTTCGTAGGGTTTAGGAGTACATTTTCATGTTTAAGTAAAGTATATTCAATGGTCCAATAATTTCTGGCTTAAAAACACTTAAATAATCCATTTTTGATACAATTGAAACATTTTGAAGAACATTTTCATTGTCTTCTTTTAAATTTAATTCCACTCGATTGGATGCCCAAAATCCACTTGCCTTTACCAGAGCCCTTTATCTTTACCTCTTCCAAAATTGGTTTTACATTATTTTAATTTACAATCATGTTGCAAAACCAAGATAAAATACATGGTAAAGAATTCCCAAATTTGAACATTGAATTGTGTTTAGTGGTTCTTATCGTGATTTGGGTCAGAGAATAAATTGCAATTAGTAGTCCAAACCATGCGATTTTTTTTGTAACAGGCGGTTTAACAAATACACGCTTCATTTTCAAATGTTCATGTTCTCTTAATTATGTTAAATGATGAGTTGTAGTGATGCAGCTGGCATATTGTTACGTTTAAAGAAAAACTGAATCTTTAAAATACTTAAGATTAATGTTCACAAAGGCAAGATTGATATTAAATAATCAAATACACGTAATGATTGGTATTTTTATCTATAGTCCGTGAATGCATAATTTAGATTTAGCACAATTATTTTCAGAAATATTCCGAGAACAGCAAAATTAAATTTTGTGAGAGAATAAATAAAATTAAACTTAAATTATTTACTTTGAGTTTGTTTGAGGAATGTATTACTTTCAAAAAGTTCGAATTTAATATTGTATTTTCCAATAGCTAATAAATCAAGAGAAACTAAATAAACTTAATGAGGAATTATAAAACCTTTTCCCTCGCTAAAATTTATAATTCGAAAATTAAATTTTAAAATTTTCTCTGAAAGGATGAACTTAGAGAAAGTGTGGCAAATTTCGGCCAGCTTGTATTTTCGGCCACTACTTTCCTCAAATTTCCATAATTTTTAGTTTTTGCTTGCTTTAGAAATTATAAAAAGCAGAAAACACAAAAAATTATTTGAAAAAGACTATGGAAGAATTCCGGAAGAGCAAGAAACTACGAGAATCAAAGTGGCATAAATATTAACCAAAGCTATGTCTATATTTTTATTCTTTTAAAATTCACTAAGAATTTTTTCGGAGAAAACAAAGACGACAAACTGTCTACAAGGTTCAAAGTATCACTCCTTAAAAAGTAATAATAAAAAAGTCAATTTGGACAAAGAATATTACATTTCGAACTTAAGACATATTGATACACGACTTACCATAGATAATACATCTAGAAAAGTTTTTCCTGTGATTTTGCAATATCTAATCAATTGCTATTGATTGAACAGTATTCACTTCATGATAAATATATGCAAATAAATTTATAATACGAGTTTCAGACTTGAGGTTTGTATAGTTCTTAAAGTCTTGTAATTTGAGTGATTTATTACTGTTCGATCTCAAAGAGAGTTGGGATTTATTCCACCACCAAAACCACGTAGGGGAGACCAGGGCAGAATTACCCACGTATAGTATTAGATAGTGGTATCTTATAGTTTGCCTGTGAAGGAATATTGAGGAAACCACTCTTTATTCTAAATATATACTTCCTTTCCTATTCATTGGAATATTTATCAGCCTCTTACAAACATTTTTTGTACAAATTGAACAGAATTAAAAATCTAATTTGGTGGCTAATCAACTCCCGTCTCTCCTATTTTGGTTTGTTTCAAAAACGGCTTCTAGATTTTTTTATTTTTAAATGTTTTGGAAGTAGTCAAAGCGCACATTGCGCCCATAGACAGCTCAGACCGGAAAACATTTCGATATCGAATTTTCATCAGTCAAATTTAAATAACCTTGGAGGGCCTATTTCTCAACCGGTTTGATTAAATTTGGAAAATGAACGGAAAGTAAAGGAAAGTACACTTTATTGAAAGTCACTGCGCAAAAGGATAATTAACGGAGAGCTCGGAGAGTTTTATCTCGTGAGTTTAAGCATGTCACAGAGCTAGAACGCTTTGCCATCTCTTATTAAATACAATTCAGTATTTTCCTTTCCAATTCTAAGTCAAAATTTTAAGGAATTAGGGTAGATTGCTTGCTTAAGGCCACACTTCATTCAATGGCACCCCTAATAAATTCAAACTTTACTTTTGTTATGACAATATTTTAGATATTTTATAGAAGTGCATTTTAAAATACTAATAAAATACTTTGATTTGGCAATACTTCAGTGTTAAAATATTGAAAAGACACATAAGTGTCGTCTAGCCTAGAGAAGTTCAGCCATGTGGCTTTAGGATTGAAGCACGATTTATTACAAATTAATCAGTAAATTAATTAGCACTAAATCTTTAAAATGTGGCATACAGATTAGGCTTTTTTAAACAAATATCGATACAATGTAAACGTAAAATGCTGCTAAAATCGTAAAGTAAAGTACCCTGTAGTCGGCCGGTTTCTCAACTCGGCCAGTGCGACTATTTATTCAATTTACTTATATTTGTTATAATATGGTCTTACCGATTTAACATTATAAGGTGTATTATATTATATATAACGTAAATCAGTGAAAATTTCATAGAAGTTGACTACAAAACGTTAATAAATTGGTTAAATAATTCAACTGGCCGAGTTGAGATACCGGCCGACTAGAGGGTACTTTACCTTATCTTTAGATTTGGTTACGTAAAGTGAAATTTTTGAATGAAGAGCTCCAAGTATAAGATAGGTCACGTTAGTCTAATTTCTTTACAAACAACATTCTAGGGATAATTTTGTTTTAGGGGCAAATAATTTAACATTGACTGGCTATTGATAACATGGTATTAACCTTTAAATATATCCAGTACGGCTTAGGTTTGACGGACTTGGCATTTTCTTAAAAGTTTCTTTTTTGTTAGTATTTTTCGGGATTTTTAGTTAGAATGGAGTCTTATAGCTCTCATACATACAAATGTCAAATTTTTTAAAGAACCATTGCATCCAATTAAGAAAAAGAACGCGAAAAATTAAGCGATTTTTATCATATCTACAAAACAAATAGATTGAATTTTGTAAATTGCACAAAATTCACAATATATTTAAGTTGTACAGGAAAATTCAATTCATATATTAATGTCATTAATATAACTGTACACCTTAATAATGCACGATTAAGTAGAACTCCCACATAGTGAGAATTTAATTGAAATTATGTACGTATAAATCAAAGCATATATACCTTAGGTTTCTATGAAAACTTTACCTCATTTTGGTAAATACCCGTATTTCGGGAATCTATTCATGATTTGCGGAATGGAGTGTCTCGAAATCTCTCGTTTCAAGCATTACAATCAACCCCTATGGCGATTGTGTTCCGAAACATTCAGGATGAATCTGTTGTCTCTGGGTATGTCTGCAATATTCTTGACGTTAAATTCACGTGCTTTTGATAACACTCAAGTAGATTTCGTGACAAGCTCATCTACATAGCGGTGTCCGTTTAATAGAATTTTGGGTTCTTTTGTTGTCTTTAATGCCACTCCTAATCACAGCGCTATGACGTGAATTTATTTATTAAAAAAAAACCTACTTAGTAGATGATGGAAAAAATCTCACTGCTTAATTGGTATTATCACAATTGAATAAATTGCTTTTTTTCTCTACCCCAGGTAAGTGGGGTATTCATAGAAAAAAATCTTTGGTAGACGAATATATACGTATAATTAATCTCCATTCATATATTTGGAGTTAAATTGTCTCGAGGACGATTAAAATGTGTTGCCCATAATTTTGTGATGACGGATTGAGGCTCTTGCAGTTGGGAGTAGGGACTCTTTGCTCTCTGGTAGAGGCACTAAAGTACCTATAGTTTATCATCATCATGAGACGCGTCAACATGTAATCGTAGCTCGTTACGATGATGACCTACACCCAACATCCCCTTGTGTAGGCCTTTATATTGGTGTCATGACCATAGGCACAATGTCGTTATTGAATGCGAAAGATAATGCCAAAGGGTTTTGGGGGCGGAGGTGAAAGGAAAATCGGAGTATCATCACCATTAGATGATAATTAGTTCTGTGAGAGATGACAGGTATAAAGGATAAAATTATCTTTATTAAATCGATATGTTAGGGTGACAACAAAAGGAAATGCTTGGGGAAATACAGCCAAACTTCAACCAATTTCTACCACAATGGATCACCACAGAAAATTTTAATTACGCACTCATCAATTGGCTTTCTGCTTGGAGCTCTATCGTCTCCTTTCAATAGAACAATATTATTAACATAAAAATAATATAGCTCCCTGTTACTGATACATCAAAAGATTTCTGGAATTATAAATTTTGATGTATTGCTCGTACTATCTACTGATATAGCAATAATAAAATATGTCTATTTTACAATTCTTACAAATTTATATTTGTATTTATATTTCCTACATTATAAAGTATATCTTAATTTTGTCTATCGGACGATATTAGTCTATCCATGGGGCTCGTGGTGCTATTGCTAAGAGCTTTTGGTTCTTAGGCGGTGTGACCCCCGACTCTACTGTCGCAGATTTGTGAGTTCGAATCCCGCCCGGTGTAAATGATCGAAGCATCTGGATATGTCATAAACATTGTCTGTCCAGTTCTCTCCAGAGCTAAAAATCGACTTAGGGTGGAGTAACCACTTATCGCCACTTTTAGGTAAAAAATTGAAAATAATTTAATTATAATTTTTAATCCCTTATTAGGGTAATTTGTCTAAAGCGAGACAGTTTGGAATGTTGGACAAAGCAGTGTGGAATGTGAGACACCTCCTTAAAAACTTAATAATAAATCAATTAAATATTTCAATTTTCGATAAAAGATTATTACCCCTTTAAGGACGAGAAGGTTTAGAATTGGGGGTCAGAAAAAATAATTTTTTCCACCTTTTTAGAGCGAAATATGACTTTACATGGCCGTAGGAAAAATTTAATTTTTGGATCACCGGTGACCCAATCGTCCTTAAAGGGTTAAACCTAATTTTGTGATTATTTGAGAAGTTAAAAATGCAAAAGTCGTTATTAAACAATCAAAGAGTGACTTGCAAGAAGAATTTAAAAAATGTATTGCATGCATGATATTCATAACCTTGACACGGTAGTTGTCATTTTCTCTGTTTCTTATGGAAGTTGCTAGGAAAATATCAAAGTATTTTGTTTGATTTTTCGGCATAATTTGTGAAATATTATTAAGTCCGTAGTGAAAATCAAAGGACATACATCCATTTAAAAGGTGAATAAAAAATATTTGTAAAATATTACATTTAAAAAAGATAGAAAAGTGATTTAATTTCGTGTTGCTTTCATAACAAGTTTTATGAAATCTTGGACAAGTTGATTTTATGAATGAATTTGGTGGTTTTGTGCAGTGAAATCATGTTAATAAGGACGACAAAGATCCTTAAGTACCCGGAGAAATAGTTGCAACAGCAATTAGCAGCTGATAAGAAGAAAATCTCCTGAAAAAGGCTGCAAAGATTTCCAGATTCCGAAGACCAATTTTTTGTGACAGAATGTATAGTAAATATCGCAAAAACTCCTGGAGAAAAACAAATAGGAGCCTCTACAGAACTCCCAAAGCAAGTGGAAAAGGACTTGGCCGGATGAGGTATCCAAATGTGCTAAAAATTGCATCCACTTTAAAGCTGTAACTGCTTTACAGCGCGTGGCGTCTGTGAAATTTACAGAACCTCTTTTTGGTTGGACGTCCAGGAAGTTCTTGGTAATTAGCGTTCCTCAACTGTTACCCGGACATAAAGGAGGGATTAGCATAACCATCCAATGTGCAAATATACACAGAAAACCCTCAATATTTGATTTTCTACATATTCCGTATAATATTTTGTCATTAATATCACTATGTCCATCTTTCCAAAAATTTTTGTCCCGCTTTCCAAAATTTTGCCCATCTTTTCAAAATGTGTTGTTTTTTAATTTGATGGAATATTCCAATTAATTGGTTGAAGTATATATTAAAAACTGTTAAGATTCTGTTAGAATATTTCACAAGCAATCTCATGATGCAAAAAAATTAAAAAAATAAATATTTATTCGGCTTAAAAATGAATTTGAAATTGAACTTTTTCTTAAGTGTCCACCTTTCCACAATTCACCCTATAAAGTAACTTAAATTTGACACAAAGTCACTTATATATGTTGTATATAGAAATATCAAACTAATAGTTACTCAATTAACGGTGGATTAATTAAAAAATATATATTTTTTATTAAAAAATCAAAAATAACCACTTCTCTCCACCTATATGAAAAGGTCCAAACTCAATTATATTGGACAATATTATTAAAAAATATATTCATCGTTGCTTTTTCTTCCTGATATCCTTTTTATTACTCATATTATATGATTTTTCTTTGATTTAACTATAGGTGGTGAGAAGTGGGTGACTGGCGGGAAGTGGTGACACCACCCTATAGTATGACAAGTCGATATGATCGAAATGTTACAAGTTTGTTGAAGTAATGGGGAGAAATGCTTGAATACTTATCCTAAATAGTCCTTGAATCTACTTAATGGGGGGCCATCTATGCTTCCAAGTTGATATCTCCAACTGTTTGGCCTAGCTGTAAAATACAGATGGAACAGACGGATGAACATCCACGATGTAATATTCTATATATCACCTAATATGCGAAAATAGATTGAAAAAAGTTGTTTTCAAGGAATTGAGGTGTGATCAAAAATATATGAGTTACATATTTACTTGAAGGTAACCTGAAGTTCTAGCTTATAAGTTCAGGTATTCCGAGAAAAAGTATTTTTAAACTGTGACATAGTTCAAAATTAGATATTATAAGAATACAATACACAGAAAAAAATATTTTGTAAAATTGTTCGTAAATGTTTGTAAAATGGTATGGCAGAATTACGAAAAATGCTCGTGAATCGTATAACCCTCAAACAAGTTCGTAAAATTTTGTACTTTTTTCACAAATATTGTTCGTAAAATGATCATTTGACGAGCATTTTTTGTACTTTTACAAACATTTGTTCGTAAATATTCGTAAACACACAAAAAAAAGTTCGTAAAATTTTGTAATTTGTTCGTATTTGTTCGTAAATTTTTGCCAGACAAAAAAATACGAATAAATACGAACAAATGACAAAATTTTACGAACATTTTTTTGTGTGTTTACGAACATTTACGAACAAATGTTTGTAAAAGTACAAAAAATGTTCGTCAAATGATTATTTTTTGAACAATGTTTGTGGGTTATAAGATTCACGAGCATTTCGTAAGTTCTCCATAGGATTTCACAAACATTTACGAACAATTTTACAAAATATTTTTTTCTGTGTATGATAATAAATGAATTGCTGCATTTTCCTAAGAAAAATGTCAGATCAATGGAATATTTTAGTAAACAATTCATGGTAACTAATTAAATTGACTGATTTATGTTATTCTGAGCATTGAAAGCTTTGTTATCATTCAGTCAAGATGATTTTCTCAATATACTTCAAAAATGTTTCCAATATAATTGCCAATACATAAATAAATTGAAATACTCCCGAGATATCAAATAAAAGACAATTTGAAGTACTGAAATGAATTAAATGTAACACAATTACGGGGAATATTGTGAATTGATTTCCTTATATACAGAAAAATAATTGGAAATATAAGAATGCAAATTTATTTTTTTGAATTTCGTTGTATGAACCTTCTAATAACATGGTAAACGATGCTTATCTCGAGTTTCTACAATTATGAGAATTTTTTTATGTTGAGAATTTATATCTTGTTGAAAAATTGACATCATGAATTGTATTCAAATCAAATTTCGTCACTTATTCATTCATATGGCAATGTGAATAAAATTTTTCCGCACAAGTCAAATATAGTGCACCTGAGAATTTGGCTAT
Organism: Phlebotomus papatasi; assembly: GCF_024763615.1. NCBI lineage: Eukaryota > Metazoa > Arthropoda > Insecta > Diptera > Psychodidae > Phlebotomus > Phlebotomus papatasi. Next base: position 92,816,728 of record NC_077223.1, read on the forward strand.
TTAAGTCACGCTTTGCAACTCTATCTAATGAGACATGTTCCAAAATAAATTTCATGTTTCTAAAATGTCTCTCATTCTGTCCAAGAATTTGTTGAGCGCACTGGCAAAATACCGATACTGAAATTTTATCTCTGTGAAATCTGCCATTCTATTCCTTGTCACAACTTGAAATACATTACATATTTTATGTAGTTGTTGGATGTATGTATAGGATTGTATATATATAGAAAAGAGTGTCCCAGCATATGACACATTGTGCAAAATTGTATACATCATTAATTTTATTCGTGGAATAGGGCATTAGTACACAGGAGGAAATGTTTTAATTAACAGAGTGTCAAGATATATATTCGCCCATTCTTGGTTGCTTAAGAATAAATGATTGATGACTTGGGCGAAAAATTTGTGGGAGCATGAAAGGTGAAACATATTATCTTGATTTCATGTATGGCTAAGACGTGTTCCAACTTACCCCATTACATTTGGAATGGCAATTGGAAAGGCGGAAGGAAATATAAGAGGGGGACTCATAACTTTCTTTTTTACTGGCGAAGAAAGTGCCCATCCCCTTTATACCAGCACTAATGTAATCGATGGCTTCTGGTCATCATCCCTTAGATGTCTCGAATCGAATCAGCATTGCACCATTTCCTTCCTCGACATCATCTAACACATATCCACACATTACTCCCTGTTTAAAGTTCACCATCCTGTGTACACAATCGCCATGGTTGAGGAAAGGGATAAAAAACCAAGAAAAGCTGAAATGGAGTTCCAATGTTTTCATACATATATCTCTCATCTTATTGATGGTATGGGGAAGGAAGTGCACATCTGGAGCCGAAGCCCTTTTTTACAATATAAATTTCAAATAAAATAAAATATAAAATTTCAGGAGAGCAATGGCTTGATTAAAATTCTCGCCACATAGGCGGAAACCTTGCTACCCAACTCTGTGGTAATTTTACCAGACCCCTGCAGCACCCACTCAGTTCTTCAGGGGCTTCTCACACGAAATGTATCCTACCACACTTCTTACTTTTAACATATTGCCAACGGAAAGAATTTCAGATGAGCTCTCCCGAGGAGTCTAGCGATTTTCGTCAATTCATCAAGGCGACCTCAGTATTATGAAAAATTGTGTATCTGCCCAATAGGAATCCCTTTTTCTTCTCTTCACCACAGAAAAAAACACATAAATTTAAATATAGTTCTTTTTTTTTTATTTGGATAATATGATTGAAATGAAATATTTATAGCGAAATATTGCGATTAATCCTACTTTCAGTTACTTCTCTCTGACATTGAATTGCTCTTGAGTTTTTTTTCCCTTTTTATATATATTTCCTCGAAATTCTTTATGTAAAAGGCTTCTAATTGGTACTGTAAAATTTTCAACTTCAGTAGTTAATACCGTTTTTCATCATATATCGAATTTTATTTTGAAGATTCTTTTAAGAACCAATCTTTTTAGTCAAAATACAAATTTACATTAATCTCTTAGATAAATATTTTATGTGATCAAATAATTACTTGCATGTGGATAAAACATAATAGCAAGTTTGAAAAATAAAATAAATGGATGGCAAGGCATCATAGGCTTTGCGAAATACTCGAAATTGTGACTTAGATGCTATAATTCAAAAGTACTTTCGCATCATTTACCATTTACTGGTTCAAAATCGATTCATTGAACTGACTCAATCACTCTAAATAATAGACCTTAGGTGCAGTATAATTGAATTCCGAATAAAAAATAGTTATCGATTATGATTCGATTCATTATCGATTTATAACTGATTGGTGTCATTTCAGACTTGTCAGGAATTCCAAGACCTTTCCAACGACCCAAACACGATACCATTCGGATGAGAAATACGCTCTCTAGAGGTTTTTTCAAGTTTTGACCTTGAAAAAGAGTTAATTAGGAATGATTCAACGGGATTTTCCTATAAGGACGAAATGTCCACCTGGAGTGGCCTCTCAAACATATCAAAAAAAAAAATGCTGGGATGAAAATGAAAAGAATATTAATGTTCTCAGTGTCAACTTATGACCGTTTGAGCTCTACGAGTGGTAACGGCCGGACACACATACGCCCAGACAGACAAACAGCGTGAAGGTAAAAAATCGAAACTTCAGATTTTCAAAATTTTAACAAAATGTGACCACTTGAGGGTAAGGAGTCGATATATACATATAACTCAAAATCGAGGGATTATAGTACTGCTCTCTCTGTAAAGTTCGAGCAGTAAAAAAATGTTAAGATTTTCATTTGAATTGGTATCAGGCTGGGGAAAAACACGAAATACTCTTTAGTTACCCGTAGAAAACTTTCATGATCAATTCATTACTCTCAAAATTCAAATTTTAAATTCCTTACCAAATTTTATTTTCTTCTCGTTAAATATATTTTTTGACTGAATTTAATATTTGCTGTCCAAAACGTCATACATATTACTTCATAAATTTGTGGGAATTAAATAAAAGAGCAACATGCAGCGAGAAATGAATATATTCGTTATCTTCACCATCTTCCGTATTTTGGAAGAATATTACAAACTCCAAGTTTTTTTTTTAATTATGGATTAAAACTGGACACAAACACGCATGTGGTCAGTATAATATTCCAATTTGAATCAAAATTTTTGACCAGTAGGGGAAAGCGCGCTACCTTCGGACGACTGAAGCTTCGGACAATTCAATTATTTCTCTATGTTCCTTATGGATTTCACCCATAACTATTTTCTGAAAATTTGAAGCATTGACTTAGCTATTAAAATATTACAATGGGCTAAATTAATTTATAACACATTGAAAAAAATTATTTGTTTGAAGTATAAATCGTCCGAAGGTAGCACGCTTTCCCCTATAGTATTCTACTTTGATTAGCAAGTAAAGAAAGATTAATCATAAATTATTTTAAACTATATATAAAACATTAATATGTTTCATAATTTCTTAATTTCCTTTTAAAAAGTAATATTTATCACCAATTTTACATGAATACTGCCAACTACTGTTCAATATTCTGCAGTCTTGAAATTAATCACTAAAAATAACACATAGGATTAACATCGAAAAACTGTTAAAGGGGGTAGTTTAGAACAGTTGACGTAAATCAATCTCTTATTTTCATACAGATAAAGAGGGTAAGGGAAATGTTGAATAAACATCAAGTTTATTGTTTTAAGGTTGACTTATACGACTTCAGGTTGACTTCAGGCCTAAGGCTTACTTTATGGCTAACTTTAAAAACAAAAAATATTTTCGAGAAAATTTTATTTAGTAAGTATTGTATTTATTTTTATATTATGTGACTCAATATGCCTTGTAAATCACTACTATTGCTTGTTGCTTAGGATATATAGACCTTTGGGAATTGGGATAAACCTTTAGATTGATGACTGATTTGACGGTGTTTCCGAAGATCCCATGCATTTATTTCTCACCCTGTTCATAGCATACAGACCACCAGAGCAACATTTTTTTAGTTAAATTTTTATTCAAAAAGAATATATTTAAGGTACTAATGTAATATCTTCTACCGAGAGTACGGAAGGACCATCTATATTTAAGAGAGGTGCTTCTGGGGGTCTATGCAGTGTCTACATCTACAGTAATGGACTTGCATTTTTTTGGTTGCAAGGCATGAAATTGTCAAAAAAAATGTTACCTCTTAATACAAATATCTCGATACGATTAATAATAATAATGCTCTATTAAATTTTGAGAACTTAAAGTCTGTTCAAATCTAAAGCCGTCTTCAGTTTAGACGGTTAGCTCAGTTCTTGAAGGTTTCAAAATTTCTATTGGTTTTTCAAAGAATCTTTGCCCTTACTATAGATAGAAACTTATAAGTTAACATTTTCCACAAAAAATCTTGACTGATAAAAAAATAAAGAAGTAAAACTATATAAGCTAAGTCTTAGGACTGAAACCCGTATAAGGTTTAGTTGAATGATTTAACTCAAAAAATTTCGTGTAAAGGAGGATTCTTCGAGAAATTCTCTCTTAGATTAAGAAAAGGGACTTAGTATCCTGCTAGTGATGGTGGTCCAACAAAGATTATTCTTTTTAAGAGTGAATTTGCGTATTCACAGCTCAGGATCAACTGATTGTCCGCTAGACCATTAAACCACGGGAAGGTATGCTTACTATTCTGCTCAGGGGGGTAACATTAGCTCTGAAAAATGCGACCGGTTTTGGTGTAATTTTTTCCCTGTTTTCGTACACATTTCACGAGATATCTCCAAAACTACGTAGGTTGCCAATTTAGGGTTTTCGGTTGCTTCTTCGTTATTAAATTGGCTTTTATTTTGTATAAGTATTTTTTGCTAATTCATTCTACAATGACAGAAAACAGCTAATAAACTCAAAAGTTTTTTCGGCTCGCTAGAAACATATGGGAAATATAAGAAATGTCATGCCCCTGATTCTGCTTTAAAGATGCACACTATTCGTTCGCTTAAAGGGCTAATCCTAGGGACAAGGCACATTGTGTATGCAATCACGCTTTAGGAATTCAAAATAACTGAAGGGGCTTTAGTCGCGAAACCAATTAATTGTACAGTTATTTATTTTTGTGGCTAATAATTAAAATGTGTATTTCTAAGATTATAGCACTAAAAGCATTTCCATAACGAGTATTCAGGTACGCAATTATGTTTTTCCTAATAATGCCATACGAATGAGAAATATTTTCTGATCAGAATCTCATTTTATACTTTTTACAAAATACTATATGGTCCATATGGTCAGTGTTTCCTCAACTGAGACTTCTTTCTCATCGTCGGATATATCATCCACTCATCATCATATCATGCACTCTTCAAAAAAAATCTCAGCAGACTCTACGGATAATCCCTTTGCCACTAAGGCATGTAGAGCTAGCAGAAGTTCTACAACAAAAAAATTTTTACAAAAAGTCTATTTTCGTGAATGCATCCGTTTTATACTTTTTTAATATCCCTAAATAAAATTTCTTTTAAAATCTTTAAAAATTTACGAAAGAGTTAAAGCGGCAAATTAAATAAAAGCGCATAATAATTACATTTATTCATTTTATTGGATTTTTTCATTATAGGCTTCACGGGCGCGCGGCGGCCAGGGCCATATGCAATTTTATTGGATTTAACTAATTCATTTTAAATTTAGTTTCAACATATTGCTGAGACTGCTATTCAAAGATTCTCTGTCGAAGACGCTATTTGTACTGAAAACTGGGCTATTCCCTAGATACACTTACGACTTAAATCGAGTGACAGCTTAATGTAATTATAATAAAAATAATGATTTGACTAAATTTCAATCAAAATGTAATCTGATCATATTGTTTTGATTATAATTACATTGAGGCCATTTACATCGCCGCATTGGATTGAGATTGAATTGTCCCAAAATCGGATTTTGGAACAATTCAGTCTGAATCTAATGCGACAGTTTAAATGGTCTCAATGAAACCGTCTAGATTGCGGCCTTAGATTGAGACTTAATGATCCGAAGTCCGATTTTGGAACGGTTTAATCCCAATCTAATGCGGCGGTGTAAATAGGCTCATTAAGTCGTCTCTCGGCTTAAGTCGTAAGTGTGTCATTACGCTAAAAATTCAGGTTTAGATCTGGTTCGCTACCCCTCATGATCTTTTCAATTTTTTTCCTCTTGATATGCATTAAATTTTTAAATATTTCTAAGGTTATCAACCACAGCATCATTTGTTGTTTCCGTTGATTTGTTAAAATCTTTATTAGATTTATATGACACGTCTTCCTGAAAAAGAAGGATCTTACTCTTCCGCAAAGATGTATGATTAATTTGTTCAGAATGTTACTTGAAGTATTCTCTTACGTATCAGTGCGTCACCTTTCACTTGAATTACCCACCTCATAGCACTTTTCCCATTCTTCTGTGCGGAAAAGTGTGGCAAAATTTCATCTCTTGTTTTCATACTTGAAAATATACGCATGGAAAATGTAGATTTATTTCTTCTTGACTCTCTCTCGCAGTGCGTTATAAATTAGAGAAGAGGAAAAAAAAAACATATGTGACACTTCATTTCTCATATATCAATCCCTAATGTATGGGTAACGTGTCAGTACGAAAAGTGGGATGGTAAAAGGAAAAAGGGTTGAAGTACATGTATGCCAACATATGCTAGCGACGCGGCATGTATACCGAGCGAGCTTTTGGGATGCTGTTATTTCGATTTTGTCACATATTCATTAAATTTTCACAGCACCATCTTGTTGTTTTGTATATTTATTAGGAAATTCCAGAATATAACCGAAACCACAATTTCTTTCAGGGCACCCAGGAGTAGAGATATGACGCACAGTCTATACCCATTTTAATGGGCTCATCTCTGCATTCAAAAGTTACACAAAGTCATTAACATGTTCACCTCGATCTCACCTACCTTGTCACTCGTGCTGTCGCAATTCCCAAAATTTATTTAAATTACAGAAAAATTCTCGTACCGGGGAGATTATATCCTTACAAAAACCACACCATCCAACATCAAAAGAAATTCATCAAGGTGAGGTTATACATTTTTGGGGATTTATCAGGACCAGAATTGTAATTTATGGTCAACAGTGTTTCCCCTTTCCTCGCTTTTGCATTAGCATTTGCATATTGATGCGAAAGTCTTCACTGGTTACAGAAGTTCTCAACTTTACTGCTTATGAAATTATATTACGATACTACAATGTAAATGTGTGGTAGTTCAATTTCCAGATGGAAACTTCAATGTAAATATGTTCATTTTCTTTAGTTAAATTTTACACTGATAGGATATCTTGAAGTTATGGTACAAGCCACTTAAGGATACAATAGATATTACATTACTCGAGAATTTAAACTGAATTGAAAATTAGGGGAAAGTGAGGCTAAATTGCAATACGATAAATTTTGCTTATTTTTAAAAAAAAATTCTGCCTTAAGTAATGTAATCAAGCTTTACAAAACAATTGTGGTCTTTAAATTGAATTACGGTAAGGGCCAGCCTCGTGTAGATTTTTTTTAAAGCATAATATCAATTTATCCGCAGTCCAATGTGCTTCGTGCTTCCCATTTTCCCCTATGTGGACACAATAGCGAATAAACAAAAATTCAATGACTTTTATTAAAAATTAAAATGTAATCAAATTTGCTTCAGTAAATTTAATATTTAATCGCAATAATAAAAACTACTGAAAAGCCTAGATCCGCTTATTGTAGATGAGATTCTCAATATGAGCAAACTCTGAATGAATAGCAATTTATGACACTGAAATTTTAAATCAACTTACTGACATACACAAATGGAGATCTTGAACCAAAATATTTAGAACATTTAGTACTTTTAACGAACATCAACTAATTTCAATTCAGCTGAATACATAATATATTTTCAGCTGAATTCTGCTAACCTGAAAACGATAGGGGAGACCGGGGTACCTATAGCCAAGGGTAGAATTAGTCAGTGGATTTTTCTCGTTTTTCTTAAAATGTACATCGAGCAAAGTATTTTTTAATGAAAGTAGGAACACATCGCCATATTGCCAGAAAAATTTATATGTCTGATCCTGTTATCCTACAATTTAGAAGCATTTTTATAAAATTTATATAAAATTGTAATTATGATGTTACAGTTTTTGGACCAGCATTTGGTTTTCTGAGTTTCTAGTCAAGATTTCATAGTTTTACCTCGTTTCTGTTTTAATAAACCTAATAAAAAAATATTTTTCACTTGGATAATAATTATCCAATTTTTTATATAAGATGATAAACACTGAAACAGCCCTCGGGGAACTTGTAGCCACTCTTCTGTGGCGGGATAAAACTATCAATGATTTTGCACTAGTACATGGATAATTGTTAGATGAAAAAGTATTATTGATATTCCTAACAATATTGCCATTCGGATGAAAAATTTGTGAAATAGATTTTTTCAGGATATTTTCATCAATTTTGCCGCAATTACAAAAATGTCATAAAAAAGTCGGCTAAAGACTTTTTCTTTAGGTTTAAGTGACATATTTAGCATCAGTGGGCTTCAGTGCATCAAATGAAACAATATTTGGTATCTCCAGTTTAAAATTTCGTCTGGAAAACTGGTGGAAATTAGCACCCCAAAAGTGGCTTTATCTACCCAGGCCGGGGCAAGTGTAGCCAATGTGTCATACTTTTTTCATTATCCTCTCTATAAAAACTCAAGGATTTTAGAGCTTTGGACTACACTGTTTCATACAACCAATATCCTAATGCTACTTATGAAACACAAAAACATTAGACAAACCTTATCATTTTTTCACAAACCATGCGCGAAAAAAAAGCTTAATTTGCTGGCTAATTCTACCCCGGTCTCCCCTACTCTCGAGGCAGTGCATTTCCATATATTTGGTTAGGACTCTTTGATTGAGAATTGCTGACCGGTCAGCTTATTTTTGCTGAGGAATTCAGGAAAAATATACTGAAAATGCTGCCTTTTTTAGCTAACTGTGCTCGCTGGGACTATACTAAAATTTCAGCCCAATCCGCGCCATTGGAGAGCTTAGTTAACTTAGAAAATTAAAAAAATAATCTTTTTAATAATAGCGTCCTTTTAATAGATAAAAGGTGGTTTTACGAACTTCCGATGTTAAAAGGAGATTTGGCATTTTATAAGATCGTTCTGAAATGTCCTCATTCGTCAAATTCCGACAATTAGTACTGATGCTAGGGACATTTTAGGAAAAAAGGGACATTTTAGCGCAAAGGGGGGTGGTTTGAACCCGATCGGAGGACATGAGATTTTGTTAGGATTATGGTTGGTGGGATAATTAAGATCCTCACTATAAATATACTATAATACGATATTTCTCGTACGACGTGCCACTCATTCTCTCATCACTTTTAGTCTCGAATTGCTCCGTGGATATTTTGGTGTCATATTAACAATTTTAATGTTTTGAAAAACAATCTTTCAATAATTTAATTTGATATTTTCCTATAAAAATAATTAATATTTCCAATTCAACTTTTTATTAGTAAAATAATGCTGAAACAAGCTTGAAATACTCAAATTTATTAGTGCAGTTTTAGCTTGTATAATATTCATTTTATAGTATTTATTTTTAAATGTGACTAATGCTCAGCGCACAATAACTTTCGTTTGTAAATATGTTTTGAAAATTTCCCATGAGAGTGAGCAAGATGACTAGATCTAGATCTCACTCACTCTCATTGAAATGTCATAAATATATTTACAAAACAATATTTATTGCGCGTTGGGCATAATGCCCAACACACAATAATTTTTGTTTTGTAAACATGTTTTTGACATTTGAGTGAGAGTGAATGAAAGCGAGATCTAGTCATCTCGCTCTCTCTCATATGAAATTTGGAAAACATGTTTACAAACAAAATTTATTGTGCGTTGGGCATGATACTAACGTGTCATTTTATAAACACGTTGTCTGCCTTGCTTGACATTGTTTTCACTTTAAAATGTAAATAATAATGTACAAGTGCTCAAGATATGTAAATATAATAACAAAAATTAACAACACAAATGAAATTAAAAAAAATATATTAAAATTATCTGGAAATAATACCTGAAGGGGAATTCTGTAACGCTCTGGCAATGCCATATGACAAATTCGGTTCGAATCTTAGGAGAGCTTTTTCGAGAATGCGATTCTGTAGCCGTGACATTACCATTTCGGCTCACGTGACATTGTCAGAAGTCGAGATTTCTGGCAATTCAAATGACAATGAATTTTGTTAAACAAATCAACCAAGACGTACTGTATTTTCATAAAATCGACAAGTAAAGCGATTTCATTAAAAAATCAATGAATTGCATTTTCGAACTCATACATATGATATGACAAAAAAAAGCTCGATTGGAATTGTTATGTTTCGGACTCACGCGTGACAATGCCACGAAAATTACAGAATTCTCCTACTGGTGTCATTAATCACAAAATTAAAAATTTTCATTACATTTTCATTACAGAATATTGGAAAATATAAAGTGTTTGAAGTCAAAGTATATACGAAGCCTGAAAGACCTGAAATATATAGAACTTAAACTGCCAAAGATATCAACTTCAAATTTACGATGCCCCCTACCCATCAGAAACGATAGATATTTTTTTAAGCAGTGACACAATTCGAAAATATTGAACAATCATATTTCTTATAATTGTTATTCCAAAAAAAATCGCGATTTTGGTTCTATTGTTCTATTTAGAAATATGAGAATTCGGATGTGGATAACCGCTTGGGAGTTTATTAATATTTTATTTTATTGAAATTATATGCAATAAAAAAATGTAGTGTTATGTGTTATTTAAAAAAGAATATTCTTGGCTATCCATCACATATTTTTTGTGTTATATTCCAACTCATAAATGACACCACAGTGCAAATATTAATAATTTAAATTCTGAATGAGATGGTTTTTATTGTTCAATTTTAATTAAATTCCTAACTTATCTGATATGTGGTTTTAAAATGTGACTTTTGAAAAACATTATAATTTGATTACCTTGCATTTTACAGCCCTCAATTTTGTAAATTAGGAAGCTATCACTGTGATATTCGATTAATTTCAGTAAATTGGTAATAATTAAAAAAAATTCGAACAAATTCCACTAATAGAACAAATAAATTAAATCTAACAATTTATCTCTCGGTGTAAGCACTATTGACACCGGTGTATCTTTTTTTTGTAACAATATAATCCACATAGCAAATCGTTGGCGATTAACTGTTCTCTTTTCTATCTTGTATAAGTCAAAATGTTTCGTCAAATGATTGGACTTGTGGAAGACTAAAGGCTTAATTCTTCCTTTCGGTCCGTAAAATACATCACTCAGTTAATCCATGAGAGTATATACAGTCAACTCGCTTGGAAAAATCCTCAATCATATCAAAATGCCCTTGCAAAGTCACGATAACCTTTTGTGACGCTTTTTTTTAATTTTCACACCATTTTAAATATCTATGCTCCGCAAAGAGATAGGCTAATATGACCGGATAGATGAAAAAAAAAGTAAATAATCCTCTCTGTGAAGATTATGAGACTGAGTCTTGTGTAAGGAAGAGCCACGATATCCTGTCATTCCGCCTCAGAGAACAGACAAGAACGCAAACATATTTACTAAGAGTGACTCATCCGGTATTCTTTTCTGTTTGGCTTTAACCCCCCCGCAACTTGTTGAAATGCTAATGGTAAATTGAGATGTTGGGTAATTAAAATTTTCTCAAAATGGTATATATTCTGGCAGAAAATCCCCTATTCACCGGGGGATGAATTTTGAGAGGAGCATAAAAAGGAAAGATGCTTTTACCGATATGAACATTCATAATACTTGATGTGTGGGGGTCTCTTTAATGATTCATCTTAAAGGAAAATCAATTTTTATTGTTAGTGAAAATGTATGTAAGGTATAAATATGAGTCATCGAAAGATGAGTGTAGAGTGGAATAAAAAAAGAAAGAAGTTACGTTGGAAGAAGATGTTGGGAAAGATGGTCTGAATGTTCGGTAAAAGAACAACATTATTTTACTTAATACAAGAAATAGATTGCCGCGTGGTAGAAAGTATCATCAATTTTATATATCCCACTTTAGCCGTTCGGCTCAAATATGCGTTTATATTATATGCTGAATATTTTACATTAACATGATGATGACGGATGAAATATATCTGAAACTTTACATGAATATTACGTGCTTTTCAGAGTTTCTGTCTGGTTTCTTAGGCAGGATCTCCATGCTATTCCACTTGAGAAAACCACACATTTATATTATAAATTTATGACAACATATATACTTACGAATCTCACCCTATACACTATATATATATATATACATCTATAAAGTTCGTGAGACACACGCATTTTTTTGTCTCACAATATATATATATATATATATATATTTGAAAAAATATAAAAATATTTACTTTGCACACACGAGGTGAATATACTTTTCATTCTCACATTAAGTCAAGTGAGGTGGGATTTTCTTATAGGTGGAATTGGAGAAGGAAAACTTCTTGAAAAATATGGGTCTACGCGAAAGTAGGTACTATCATTGAGTTCATAGCGAAAAGATTTGCTTTATTCAACATCCGTGATATTGCAATATGGGCGAGTATTGCGGCTCTTGCACCCCATCAGCAAATATTACGTGAAGTTTAAGTCCCTTTTGCACTGCTGGATATCAGAGGGGTATTCAATGAATGATTTGGAAGTCTCGCGAAGAATTCATGCTAATAGGGATTTATACATTCGATCTGGAGTGAGATTTGCCTTGTGAATTACGTTTTGTATGTGAAAAATGGGCAATTTTTTCAGATATTGACCAGTGCCAGTGGTGATACTTGTTATTTTGGACAGGTATTTTTCTCGAACTTATTAAAAGTTTTAGCTTTTGTAATGACTAGGTTCTATAAATGCCTAAAAAAAAAATAAAGGAGAATCATCTCTACGACCGACATGTAAGGACCATAAGGACCATAAGGATCTCTTCCCTGGAAAGTACCAGTGCTGAGCTGTGTGAGCGCACTATTCAGCTGGGCTATGCTGAGCTTGCGCACAAACGCACTATTGCTGGATTGCTCGCGGAGAATTCTGCCTTGTCTCATAGAGTAGCTACTCTAGAAGCTGGGCTTCTGCGCCTGGAGGGCTCGGGGTCTTGTCATGGGGAGGACCCTGCGCGGCGACTTGAGGTACTTATTGATAGGCACTCTATCAGCAAAATCTCGGGCGATGTGTCATTTCGGGATGCAATGAATTCCTCTGCCCTAAGGGGTACTCCATCTGATGTGCCGGGGCTTCCGGGTACATCCAGGGACACTCGATCGGAAGTACCGAATGATATTGGAAAGCTGTTCGCCGGCCGGTCTGATGGCGGCGTAGTTGATGAGGGCGGAGCCGCTGATGGGGACGTGGCCGTTGGTGGTGTTCCCCGCGATGGAGGCAATGGAAATTCTCGGCAAAACCGTAAACCCTCCAAACACTCTAAACTTACAAACCGTATAGAAAACAGAAAGCGACCTCTTATTGTTGGCACGTCTGGATCGTGCCCACTCGCTGCGGTCCCTAATCGTCAGTTACTCAGACCCGATCAGGCTCAACTATTTGTGACAAGGCTGGCCCTGGATGTCACTGCTGATCGGTTAAAAGAGTATTTGTCGTCTCTTGGTCATGACGCTACGGTTATGCATCTCCGTCCTCCGCGCAATGTTTCTGCAGTTACTTACAACTCATTCAGGGTGACTATCCCGCGTGAGTCGCTGGAGTGTCTGCTGAATTCCGAGTTCTGGCCTCCTGGGGCTGGAGTGAAGGAGTGGCTTTTTCGGGCACCGGCTGTCTCCGGAAACTAATGAATCTACTGCAGTACGCTCATGCTTGTCGCTGACCAACTCTTCGTCTTCGATGCGGCTTTTCACGGATGGTTCTCTACGGTCCGCTCACTCATTTGCTCTTTCTAATGAATCAGTCTATGTAATTGATAACTATACTCTTAACTCTTCCTTTTTTGATCCTGACTTGTCTGGTAGCATCTCTGAGGCTCGGGTTACTGCACCTAAAGCCTTCAGCTTTGATCAAATCTGCAGTAATCCGAAATATTCTTTCTTAGTCGCTCATATTAACGCTCGGAGTGTGAGACGACATATTGACGAATTACGTTTGCTGGTTCGAGAGATTTCTCCGAGTATCCTGTGTGTCTCCGAATCCTGGCTGGACTCTACCGATTCCGATGAGGCCGTGAGTATCTCGGGCTTCCGTTTTTTCCGGCGTGACAGGGATGGCCGTCGCGGTGGTGGGGTGGGAATTTATATCCACCGAAGCCTCGGCGCGGTTCTTTGTTGCTCTGATTGTGATGAATCCTTTGAATTCATTGGGGTCAGAGTCAGTTTGCCCCAAAGTCATTTACTTGTGTTCTGTTGCTATTTCCCGCCACCAGTTTCTAGCTGCAGACCCGTCGAAAGATTTCTGGATCTCGCCACCTCCTACGATAATTTCATTATTCTTGGAGATTTTAATATAAACCTAACTGCTGACTCTCTTCTGAGTAAAAGCTTGCGGGTTGAGCTTGAGTCCCGTTCCCTAACTTACCTTCCACTTAATCCCACCAGACTTCAATCGCTGCTTGACATAATTGTTCTTCCCGTGGATGATTTGTCTAAGTTGCTACGATTTGGCCAAAAAACCTGCCCGCAAATCTCAGATCACGATCTTATATTTGCTTTGTATAATTTTCGACTTCCGCGGCCGAGGAAGGAGACAAAACTTATCCCAGACTTGTCTCGATGCAGTCCGCACCATGCTCAGGAAGCTGCTATGTCAGTCCTATGGTCTGAGGTATCCTTGTTGCCTAATGCGTCTGATCGAGTCGATCTTCTTACTCAAAAAATTAACAATCTCTTCGATGATATTGTCCCTAGGAAGCGCGTGATTGTCAAAAGCATTGCAACCCCGTGGTTGACTTTGCCAATTTTAAAGAAGCTGAAGCGGCGTGATGCTGCCTACAGAAGATGGAAGCGTAGTGGTCTTCATGTGGATCGCTTAACATTCGTTCAACTTCGTAACAGTGTTGTTACTATGATTCGCCGCGCAAAGAAATCCTACTACTTACGGTCCTTGGATGCCAGCCTTCCTTCTAATATTCTCTGGAGTAGTATAAGGAGGCTCGGATTACGTCCGTCACTGCGTTCAGCTGACGTGCCCGGCCCTAGTGTTGATGAGCTTAATAAGTTCTTCAGCACATCGGGCACTGCGGCCACCTCTGTGAGCTGTCCACCTATGCCTCTCGGGCCCTGGGATGGCTTTAGCTTCGGAAGTGTGTCGGCTGATGACGTCATTTTCGCCATTGCACGTGTTAAATCTGACGCTCAGGGGGATGATGAGGTCTCCTTAGCGTTTGTTAGAATGATCCTTCCTGTCATACTTCCTGTATTGACTGATACCTTTAATTTTATAATTGCTTCCTCTTCTTTTCCTACCATGTGGAAATCAGCTTTAGTTATACCTATCCCGAAGGTTAGTAACCCAGTTGGTCCCTCGGATTTCAGGCCAATCAGCCTCCTACCCGTACTTTCTAAGGTGCTTGAAGCTCTGCTCCTTGAGCAACTCACGGCATACCTAAACTCTGAGAGACTACTTGTTGATCTTCAGTCAGGATTTCGTAGTGGTCACAGCACTACTAGTGCTCTACTCAGGGTACAGTATGATATTGCATTATCACTTGACAATCGCAAATTTGTTGTGTTACTACTTCTTGATTTTTCCAAGGCTTTTGATAGCATTCCTCATGATTTACTCTGCTACAAACTTTATAGACTTTTTAATTTCTCATCTTCTGCTGTTCACTTGATCAAATCATATCTTGAGGGTCGCTCTCAGAGAGTCAAGATTGGCAATAAACTTTCTGAACCTGCAAATCTACGTAGTGGTGTGGCTCAAGGTTCTTTACTTGGCCCACTTCTTTTTTCCCTATTTATAAATGACCTTCCGTCAGTTTTATTTGACTGCTCGTATCACCTCTATGCAGATGATATGCAAATATATACCTCTGGATACCCTTCCGATGTTCAGGCTGTGTTCTCTCGGGTGAACGACAATTTATTCTGTGTGGGGAATTGGGCTTCATTGAATGGACTGGCTCTAAACCCTAAGAAGTCCCAGGCTATTTTGATATCCAAAAAGCCGTTAGCGGCTCCCCCGGCCCCTCTCACTATCTATGGGCAGCCTATCCCGCTTGTTGAGCGTGCTCGCAATCTGGGTGTTATTTTTAATTCATCGTTCACCTGGTCTGATCACGTGTCTCACATCAACCAGAGGATATATTGCACTCTCCGTACGCTTCGGCGTTTTCGCGAGATTACGCCATTTAATACTCGCTTGCTCCTTGTTAGGTCACTCCTCATACCAGTGATAACTTATGGTGCAGAGCTATTCTTTGCAGCCGACTGTGAGACACTAAGACGCTTGACAGTGACCTTCAATAACTGTGTAAGATATGTTTGTGGGCTGCGCGCTCGTGATCATATCTCTAGGCATCGTAATATTTTGGTGGGTTGTGATCTCCCATCACTCCTCCGTCAGAGAGCGGTTTCATTTCTCTTTCGCTTGATTATTTCAGGAGGGCCGCGTTACTTGGCCTCAATTCTGATTCCTGGGGCCTCGGCCAGGGTGCGGGGACTCTTGGTGCCGAGAGCTCACTCTAACCAGCTATCGCGAACAATTTTTGTTGACGGAGTTGTCTTGTTCAACTCCCTTCCCTTGCATGCCAGATCCTCACTGGCTGGCATTGCTAGATTCTACCAGATCGAGTAGGGCTAATCTTGGATTTCTGATTTTTTTTTGCCTATTATTTTGCTTCTTTGCTTGTAACTTTCTTTTTATTCCTGTAATCAAACTATGTAAGAGGGGCGGACCCTATCAGCTTTGATTAAAATAAATAATAATTATTTTTTTGCTGGATGTAGGGAGAAAAGCCCAGAAAAGCCTTAAAATGGTCCCGGAAAGGCCAAGGTATGCGCGAATCCGCGTGCACTTGGAATGCCGAAGTCAACTCACTTCAATAAATGATATAGAAAGTTTCCAGGCTTCTTGTAACATTCTACGGCCCCTTACATAAACAGAGGACTAAGATAGGTTATAGAAATAGAGAACAATGGGCATCAAATTGAGGCGGGTTAGCTGTCCAAAATTATAAGCAAAGTGTCCAAATTTTCAACCAAACAGGTGTCTAAAATTAGAGTCAAATTTACCTCCACATATTCATTCATTTTTAAATGTAGGGGAAAGTACTCTCCCTTCGAACGTTCATGTCTTCAAATAATGTGAATTTCTCTTACTTTTCTTAAGAGTTTTTCATATGATTGTCACATAATTTTATCAATAATAAGCTATCTAATATTTAAGATAATAATCTAACTTATTAAGTTAGCTTATTATCTAAGATAATAAGCTAACTAATATTTAATAGAAATGTTTAAGGCTCTTACACAAAAAAAATATTTTGTAAAAATGTTCGTAAAATTTTGTCATTTGTTCGTAAATGTTCGTAAAATGTTCGACAGAAAAACAAATATTTACGAAAAAATGACGAAATTTTACAAATATTTTTTGTGTGTTTACGAACAAATGTTTGTAAAAGTACAAAAAATGCTCGTCAAATGATCATTTCACGAACAATGTTTGTGAAAAAAGTATAAACTTTTACAAACTTGTTTGTGGGTTATACGATTCACGAGCATTTCGTAACTCCCCTATAGCAATTCACAAACATTTACGAACATTTTTACAAAATACATATTGTTTCTGTGTAGGAAAACTTGAAGAAAATTCACATTATTCAAAGGCATGAACGTTCGAAGAGAGAGTACTTTCCCCTATTGAGATTAATTTTAGTATAAACAAACACGATAAACAGCTCGCCAAGTTTCTAAATAATCCTTCTGAAGAGAGAGAGTAACAAAAAAAAATCAATTGGCATTGAAAATATCGCACTTCAAACTTAGAATATTGATGTTTAAAAGCACCCTGTCCAACATTATGAGAACTTTCCCTAATGTGAATTTCATAATCATGGGCATTTTTGCATCAATGTAAATAATATAGTATACTGCAACTACTTGTTATTTATAAATTCGAGACCTTCCAAGAGACTTTCGAACATGGCTACTTTTCTGCTCGGAAGACTACTTAAAGCTTCTAAATTTAATCTTATTTTAATCTTGGACGAGCTTTAATTAATTACCCAATTCATTAATTTTAGCAAAAGAATTTAGCTTTAAAAATAATGTGCCAATTGTTGATCTATCTATGTAATCACGCTAATGCACTCGTAACCGAAAGCTTTGACCGTACTTACCGAATAGTCTAATCCCTGATTCTCTTTACGTGACACAAAAACCCTATACTTAAATTTCTTCCGACATATTAAAGTTACTCTTTGATCAGAATCTCTGAAGAAAATTAATTTTATTTGATTTCAACTTTCCACGAGTCTAAAAGTGCCTAGAATAAGGAACCTCTTGATATGGTTACGATGTGCCTTTTCTCTTTTCGTTTCTAAGATCGACGACGGAAGAAGTCTATATGGCGCGATGCTCAAGTGTCGTTGAGGATGATTTCGCGTTGTGTAAATATTGCTCATATCATGTGTAACGTGGGACTTTGGAATGGGACATGGTGATAGAAGCGTGAGGTTGGCTGAGAAATTTCATTCCCTTTCTTCTCCACTTTCATCTCAACTTGAAATATTGTATAAAGCTTGGTGCTTGGGTATAGTAAAGTGTAAACTGAGCATATAACCGCAAGACTATGAAGAAGTTTTCACATGAATTTCCACCTTCAAAAGGCGAAAATGTCGCATTGTCTTTGTCATATTATACACCCATATATCTATATATGTATTATATTACAATAGAGTGGGTGTCTCATACTTTTACAAGAGATGAAAATTTCACTCATTCACATTTTACTACCAACCAACCCTTCTTGTTTGCTTACGTGACAGTTTGATGGCTGAATTGCGTTGAATTTTAATAATAAAACAATATAAGACAAAAAAAAATACTTTTGGCACTTTCAGCCACACATTGACATGGGAAATTATTGTAAAAGTTAAATAAAAGTAGCGAAAATCTTGTACATGTTATATAAAAAGCTGTTAAACTTTTAAATTACTTATACAAAGTTAAAGGCTGATGTTAGACTAAAAGAATAAGATTTGAGACTTTAGTTGAAAATTATCAATTATCTTTGAAAGAATGGATAGAGCTTTGGGTAATGAGAAAACTTGGTAAGAACATTTTTTGAGATATTCCCATCATATTGTTTTATTGCGTGATCTCTATAGAGAGCAATAAATTATAAATAATTTCTCTATTTTGTGGTTTTAGAGGTATTCATCCTCAACTCCAATTGTGTCTTATTGTGTAACTTATTCCAAAGATATCTCCTCCGCGTATGCAATTTTTGCAAATGTGACTAAAGGTTGACCCTCCTGTAGTTGCCCTACAGAGTAAATACCTAAATTGATTGAAACATAAATCATTTGAGAGATATTTGACCTCAGGATAATATCCAAAGAAATTTTTAAAGGAAAGCTCAAAATTCAAGCTTTTTTCATATTGCTTTCAAAAATGCCTTTTGGGTGCTTAAGAAGTTTCATGAAGGCTATCTATGGTGAAATAAATTGAAACATCAACCTCTTTCACCTTGAAAGATATCGAATTTTGAAATTTTTGGCTTGTTACTTTTTGCCCCATGTTGTCCTGATTCTTTTTTATCTTGAGCAGGCTTTGAGGTAATTTATGAATTTATTTGATTATGTTATACAACTCGCTATTACAGTCCTTTTAGGGACAAGGGCTTCTGCACAAGTCCTCAACATTCTACACGATCCAACGGTAACGTCCTAAAACATTAGCTTTAGGTGAAATAATGAAATTAATTTATTTACCAAAATTGACAAGAGTTTTCAAAAAATTTACTTTAATCGAAAGAAAGATTTAAAACTAGAATTCTTTACTTTAGAACCGACTATGGAAAATTTATCAAATTTAATAAATCTCAAAAAGAAGTGGGAATGAAAAGAGGCACCAAGTACATACAGATCTGCTGCATAATGAGGTGGAAATCGTACAGGTTCAGATGAGTCTAAGATTCCTATGGCTTCTTTTAAGAGTTCCTGGGTGAGTTTATTGCATTTCTGGAGTCCAAAGCTCCTATTTTCTTGAGCGTTGCTGAAACCGCACCCACCAATTCAACTGAAGATGCTCCCTAAGGGGCCGAAAACCTCCCACGATGGCGATGAGGCGAACATCAATGGGGCCCATCAGCTACTCTTCCTCCAGGAACAATGTTGTTGTTTGAAGTGGCCGATATTCTGACTTTGACGGCCATCTTTCCAAATTTGGAGCTTGCACATTCATTGGACTCCTATGGGCAGAACTGCCCTTTCCGGGGGCAATAGTGGAATGGATAAAAGTTAGGATTGCACAAACACAGAACCATTATAAATAAGGAACCATTATTCTGAATTTCGCCGCAAATTCCGAATTACTAAAAAACTTGATATAAAAATCTAAGTCAAATTCAAGTTATAGTCCTCCAGCACCGCGGCAGGGTTTTAAGGATGTTGTCTACTGTATTTTTAAATCTTATTCGTGGATAACCCTTCTTTTCGACTCCTCCTAGTTCCGCTCATAGAGCATCCTGGGCTTCCTTTCCAGATGTGACCGGCTCAACTTTAAAGACTTTACAGAATTTATAAACTAATAAACAAGAAGAGTCTAAAAAATACAAGTTTGATCATTCGTCTCTTTTATTCATTCAAACAAATTATACAATCAAAGTTCAGAATATAATAGGATCAACCGGATCAACTTATTAACGAGATAGGACATTTCGCTAAGTATTTTCTATTGAACTACCTAGGGTCTAAGGGTATAATGGGATAATTTTGAACATAATTTAAATTTTGAATTATGAGATCCTTACAGATTCAGATGGGTAACTAAAAGAAGATCATGAAGAAGTACAAGATTTACACTCAATAGTACATCTTCATTGTATTACAGTCCGTGCCCTTCGGAAACAGTGAGAAAATTTCAAATTTCTAATTTAGCTTCTGTTCAAAATGACCTTGTTGCACCCTACTCTTTTTATAAATTATCTTTATTCTTAACATGCAATCTATTAGGAAAACATTGAAGTTTGCACATTGAGAAACTTTTTTTCTCATGAAAAGGATTTCTCTATTATATCGTATATTGCATCTTTAAATTTAACTTTCGGTTGCATCGTCCCCTATATTTTCAACATTTATGTATATACACTAAGCACTTTAGATGTCGTTCTAATGTATGGCAAATTTTATCTGGAGTCCACTTCTTGCACTACTTGGGAGGTATTTAAAAGGTGGCATCTTGCCAAAATTATTCAATTTCTTGTTTGAATGTGAAAATGACATCAAAGTACGGCCATTTTCCCGTGATACTGGTACTTTTACATCATTTTCAGAGAGACATTTTGTGGGCTACATCTTCTTCCTAAAATATCTCACAGATCCCCATTACACCCTTTGCCAATTGGGAAATTCAGTAACGAACCATGTTCTTTGGGACGGTCCAGGTATCTCCACTGAATTCACCTTAATGACTACCGCTTGTTGAGCTTATTGAGCAATAATTACACTAGGTGAGATTTAAATCTCCCAACTATATCAATTAATTTAAGCTTCTCTTTCCTTACTAGATATCTTTAATAAAAAAATAAATAAAATAATGTAGGATTTTATGCTATCATTCTCCCATTATTCTTTGCTTTTTTTTTCAAGAGGTCAATAGCAAAAATTATGAAATTATCTGACATACAAAAGGATCATTCAAAAATTCCAAAGGTATGTCTTTATCAATGGTACCGACGTTCCTGCATCGACCTTTCACTGGCAAAATGGTCAGCTTGCGGACTGTTGATTAAATATTAACATAGGAATTCCGATGTAATGAAGATTTTCCCCTTGGAATGATTGAAAATCGATCCAACACCTTCACCCTGAATGTTGAGAATCCATGTCAAAATTTTGGAAACAGAGTGGTAAGGGATACAAGTGTAATGAAATATCGTGAGGAAAATGATGATAACCATCTAAAGGCAGAAAACCCAATTCAATATCTAATTTCAATATTTTGATTTCATTATTATTTCTCCTCTGAAAGTTTGCTTTACTAAATATGACAGAGTTGGGAAATTGTCTGTTCGCGTTTCATTCCGCAAGTACAATTTCAGTTATGGATTATTACATATCAAATAAGTTTATCTCATCAGAATAAAGCCCACGAGCGATATAGATGGAGAACAATGTACGTAAAAGCTTAGCATATTGGCATATTTCTAAAAGACAAGTAATTTTATAATATTATTACGCTAGATTATGATTATGAATTTCAGAGTGTATTGCATATGTAAAAATTATGACAAATCTAAGTAAATTTTTTTATTGATAGTTTTTGTTATGCTTACTTTAAAGAATCTTTTTAATTAAAAAAAAGAGTTTTACGTCAATTCGAATAAAACAACAAAAAATTACGGAACTACTAAATTTCTGAACTTTTCAAACTACAGCATTATTAAATTATTTGAAATTAATATTATATGCATAAAGTAATATTTTATCTTTAATAATTTTCAGAGGAAATGAAGGAAGTCATAATACCGTGTGTGTTTGTTAATAATCATATTTATGTTCCTTACATAGCTCATTCAATTGTTTTAAAAATAATTTTAATACCGTGTTCTCGTTCTAATTGAGCTCGTGTAAAGCTCTCGATAATTTTACAAAGGGCAATTTGTCAACTTCATTAAACAAAAAGGCCAATTTATAAAATAAAGTTAAAATACAAGCGTAATCATATTAATTTGCCCACTAAACATGTGAATAATACACTCATTGTTTTTCATAGCAATGCAATCAATTGGTATAATTTAAATCTTTGGGACTCCGAATATATATTATTTGCAAGATTATGTATACATAACAGGTGAAAAGTAATCTAGATGAGATAACAATTGGAATAATAAAGGCTAAAAAAATATATATAAAGCTGAAATACAATGAAATACTGGTTCAAAATCTATTTTAGGGAATACATTTAAATAATAATGTTAGTTTTCTTTCATAATACATGTTGAGTTTGAATACTGTGTATATAACAATGTATTCCTAGGGAAGTGTTTCAGGATACAGAGACCACAACCATTTTCTTTGTATCCATACCGACAGCCCCAGTTTGACTCCAATAAGAAACTTTAAATGCAATAATAAAAGAATGGCAGGAGAGACAAGAAAAGGGAAACTTTGTATTTGGTGGCTCTGCCAATGAATAAAATATGAAGGTGAATACAAAATATATACGATAAAGGTAAATTCCTCACTAGGGATATGGATTTATGTACATAATTTCCTACTACCAAAAACAATTCCTGTGACGTCAATCCCTTAAAATATTCGATAAAAGACACAAACGTTAACTTTGCTTGCTAAAGAGCATTAGTGCATATTTATTACTTAAAATATGATATTATTGTTATGTTTTGGAATTTCTAAAGTTTTTTCACTGCTCGAACTCCACAGAGAGAGTGCAATATATTATATATAGTCCTTCGATTTTTTCAACTCCCAAAATCTCCACTTTCCCTATTTGATATCGAGTAACACTCGTAGAAATTTTTTTAGATGCTTCTAAAGTAGTGATTTCGACGGAAAGAAGTGAACACTAAATCGACTTATCAGAATATATGTAAGTCGAACAAGTCGATTTTTTGCAAAATTCATTTTTTGTTCGCTTTTCTAGTAGGGGAATGTTGGTATGGTTCGCACAGAGTGAGCCTTCAAACAACGCAAATTTTCTCTTTATTTGCAAAGAGCTAGTTCGTCATTTCTTAGCCATAAGATAGATCATTATTAAGCTCATGAAACAAGATGAGAAATGGTAAGTTAGCTCTTTGTAAACAAAGAGAAAATTCGCATCGTTTGAAGGTTCACTCTGTGCGAACCATGCCCACATTCCCCTACTCCTTGACACCCTCTACCATGAGTATGACGTTTCCTATGTTTCCCATATGTTTCTAGCGTGCCGTAAAAACTTTTGAGTTTATTAGGTGTTTTCTGTCCCTGTAGAATGAATTAGCAAATAATACAAATAACAAATACAAAATAAAAGCCAATTTAATATAGAATAGGCAACCGAAAATCCCAAATTGGCAACCTAGGTAGTTTTGGAGATATCTCGTGAAATGTGTACGAAAACAGGAAAATATTTGCACTAAAACTGGTCGCATTCTTCAGGGCTAATGTCACTCCCCTGTCCTCTCTCCCCTGTGAATATACCGGAAATTTTTTTATTTCCAAAGTTATAGAGGTTTCAAATCTTAATAATCCTATACTCAGCATGTAAAATCTCAACTTGAAACACTCTCCTGTAAAGTTAATCATTAACGATATAATCGTTTTATAACCTGAGCCGTCGTACTACAATTAATGCCAGCGATATGCAAGCGTTGCTCAATGAAAACGATAAATTTAGCTTGCACCATAATTAAGCATGACTTGAAAAGGTATTTTTAAACGTTTTCATGCATTAGATAATCGAAATGAACGAAAATGGGTCCCGCTAGGTACATACAAAAAAATCAAAAATCCATTTCCGAAATATTTCTTTTTTGGTATATAAAAAAATCCAGCATTGAATTAGTACAGGTGACGAGATATGGATATCATTCGAATATCCAAGATCCAAAACGTCATATACTTCACCTGGGGGTAAATTCTCTAATTTTGGTGAGTTGGTCACCAGTGACAGACTCACGAAAAAATTCGACCACTTTGTTCTCACTTTCTCATATTTTATGATTCTGTATGCTTGAGTGAGAAGTTAGTGACAATTTTTCCCGCGACTTTTTGACAGCAGTGGAGGGCAACCTTTTAGTACCGATTTTAGTACTTATTTTGCTCTAAATTTTGAACCAGCCCGCAGGCGAAGATTTTATTCCTCTGAGATGTATGCAAAAGTGATGTGTCAACGTCAACGTATTGTGTCTAAAGTGGGTTTTATAATTTCGCGAATAAAGTAATAGAAACAATTATTAGAATTAGAATGTCGAGTGAGATATGTGGTTTCTTTTAGTTTAGTGACTTTGTAACTTTAGTGTTTACAAGTGTTGGTTTTTTTTTGTGGCTCAGTTTCTGATAAAATAGTGAAGTATTTCATCCGTACAGAGTGGATTTTTATTGATACCCTAAGATCAAAGAGGTGAAAAATTAGTTGCTCCTTATCATTATTGTGTTTACAGGCCCCTAAACATCCCTCTAAATCTATCGATTCAGCTACATTTCCCATAATTTCCTCCGAGTCACCGAACCATCATCGCGTGAGAAGTGTCACGAAAATATCGTGGCAAGTCTCACAAAAATGGGCATAGAGAATCACACTTAGTGACAAGTTTCGGTATTTTCTCATTTTTAGCACTTCTCACGTTCTCACAAAGTTAGAGAATTTACCCCCTGGAGCACCATCAAAATCATCAGTATGGACTTTTTGCTTGGAAATGGAGTAAATGCTATGCATTTGGTATCGGTAGTACCAATGGGGAATGATACAAGCTTCCGAAATTAACTGAAACCCTCTATGACCATCACTGCCGGAAATATCTGATCAATCTGGATTATTAATTAAAAACACCATTAAAACGCCTCAAATAAAACGAATTTAAGATTGACATTTGTAATGTCTAATGATGTCTACACATTAGAAGCAATTTTCGTCAAAAATTGCCTTTTTTTTGTAAAAAGAAATTCTGACGTTTTAGCCTACAATGATAGGGGAAATTTTCTTTAAAAAGGTATTTTTAAAGAAATTTCTATACTAGTGCGTAGAGGCCATAATGGAACTTTGGCATGGCTGAGCTATACTTAACCAATTTCGAAGAAAGCGAAAATTGTATAATTGAATAGTTTCGGCCCAAAAACGATTTGTTTTACCATTTTACCAATTTTGCTATTAACTAGATGGAAAAAACGTTTATATATCGAGGGACAATGCATTAAATTTAAGTAAGGTAAAGTACCCTAGCTCGACCGGTTTCCTCGATTTGACCGGTAGGTCAATTTTTGAAAGTTTGGTGAACAATTTCGTCAATTTTCATGAATTTGTCACTGATTCGTATTATTTAAAGAATAATTGACCTATTAAAGTTAAGGTGTCTACACATTGGAGCTGATTTCATCAAGAATTATTTCAAGAATTTTTTAAAGAAAAATTCTTATTTTTGAAGGAATTTTTGAAGAAAAATGCCTCCACATTGGGTTTTTTATTTTCCATCAAAAATTTTTTTGACAGATTGCCATCATTTCCAAGTCTCTACCTCTTCTGACTGTTTTTCACGAAAATTTGTTGTTTCACTACTGGAAAAAGTGAGAAAAGCGTTTAGTGAAGTTCCTTGGGATAGTATTTAGTGAATTTGTGAAGAAAATCTTCTAAATATTCAAGGGAATAGTGTTTTTCTTGAGATGTCGTTCCTGGTGGAATTCAACCCAGCCTTGAAGGAACATTTCCTGTGATTTTCCTCCAGAAATTGCCGGAAGTTAATCCATCTGTGTATTCTTGAGGTGTTCCACAGTACAGTGGCCTCGTACTCCATGGATTGCAAGATGGATGGAAAGGAGAAAATTTACGGGCACTTTGGAATCTCTGCCTTGGTTACCAATCAAAACAAGAGCTAACCAGAGCCACCGAGGAGATCTCAATGCAAACGAGAGCTGTCCAGAGCTACCAGAAGCCATCACTTGAACCCCCAGAAGAACATCAGAATGATCTTTTATATCATTCACTTTCTCAACCACTAGGAACTCTGTGGGATTGCTTCCTTTCGAGAACATCAGAACTGGATAGCCACATGCCTTCAATTCCTCATGTCAATGGAACATGGAACCCAGTAAATAAATCAGTAGTGGAATTATTTTGGAACATCCATGGAATTTTCACAGGAATATTCTTCTATTATATTAATTTTAAAAAAACTACATTTTTTACATAATAGAGATCCTTTATGTATTTTTTTTAATTTATTAAGGGGTCCACCTGGAAGATGTTTGCCCCGCTTTTATGTAATTTCTAATGATTATTTATTAAAAATTCCTACTTTTAATAACATAATGCAATGTAAAGGACTTTTAATTTAGAAGATTACGTGGATTTTTAAATATTTAGGTTTGCTTATTTTTAGTAGTAGAAAATATATCTGATGTGGGGATGTTATAATATAATACAAGCGGTTTAAAATAAATGAACTAAAAAAAATCTAGTATAATATCGACCACTCAGAATATAATCCGACTATCTCGATTTTTTGCAAAATTCGTTTTTTTCGCTTTTCGGATACTCCGTGAAACCCTCTACCTTCCCTGTGAATATTATACCTGAATATAAATTATTTCCAAATTTATAGCGCTTTTTCTAAAAAAGCAAAATCTCACTCATTTTTCAATTCAGTCAGGATAAGAGCCGCATAATTCGACCGTGTGACGTCATCATTTTGCATGTCAAAAGTATTCCGGCTGATTTCACGATAATAGATAAGCTATTATTTGGCTGCAAATATGTATAGTTTTCAATTTGGTAATATCTAGTTAATAACCAGTATTGTTAATAATAATTAATAACTCTTCTATAAAATTAAAAAAATGGATAAAAACTAAAAATTGGATATTGAATACGAAATAGGCGTAAAGTGCTAGTATTTTTTATATGGAGTTTGACAGCTGTAATGGACATTTGAATGGCTTATATTTTATAAAGATCAAAGAAAATTTCACGATTTAATCCAGAATATAAATTTTGCGAATATTGCAATTATTTATGAAATATTACTGATATCTTGATAGTTTTTTGAGGTTCTCTAGTATTGCAAGCGTTGCAAAACCTGGATAAAAGCAATAAAATGCTAATTTATTATGCATCAAACTTCTCTTTGGCGCGAGAGCTCATAACCTATTAACTTTTAAGAGGTTTTGTTGCTTGAAAATTGGTTAGAAATAATAATAAGAAATATGTGAAAAAGTGAAAATAATAAAAACTAAATAATATAAGACCTATAGGGGGTGTGGTTATCCGTCCTACTTCACTGAAACACTACCTCTTGTTTCGATAATTATATCTTTTTATTAATCAATTTTCACATGAAAGTTTTCTACATTTTCTTTCGGATAATTAGCCGTCATTCCACACTTCACTTCTTCTTCTTCTTCTTCCCCTTCCAGTTCCCCATCCTAGACACACACCAACTGATCGACATTTTCCCATCACTACAGTTCCCACAGGGTAAATTCTGTAATTGCCGTGGAATTTTCACGCTTGCGTTTGATACCTGTCAATGCCAATCGACATATCACATTTGTTCGATTCGAAAATTGAATGAATTGATTTTTTCACACTTTAAAACCCAAATTGACATTTTACTTTAATTTTAAGTGATAACACTAATGTATAGAGAATTTAATGACCTTTCGTTTAGTAGAAAAAAATAGTTGATAACTTTTTTATTATGTTAAAAATTGAAAAAAAAACTAAAAAATGGGCGTAAAATACCAAATTGGCGTAAAATGCTACCTTTTTATACGTAGTTGGCATCCGAAATGGACATTTGAATGGCTTATACTATATAACATAGAAAATGTTAATATTTTTGAGTTTTGTCATGATTCGAAAAAATCGTAAAAAATACGTGAAAATAATAAAATAATTATTAAAAATTAAATAATATAAGACCAAGAATTGATGTAGAATGGTAATGTAAAAAAAGGTGAAAATTCACTTTTCGCTTTGTTTTACTTTTTCTTTTCTTTTTAAACTATATATGAGAATTTTAAAATTTCACAGGATAATATATAGATATAAGTTCTAAGATTCTTTCCAAATTGTTAGGAAAAAGGAAATTAAATATGTAAACAAATGCAGTAGAGTCTCGCTATAAGCCATCGCTCTATAGTCCACAATTTATCGACCGTTGATTTCAAAACACTGATTTTAAGTTAGGTTATGTTTTTTAGTACGCGACAAGCATAATTACAGTAGAGTCTCTCAAATCTGAATCTCTCAAATTCGAACGCCGGTTGGATTTAAAATGTCAATTGTAGGGTTATGTTAAAAAATTCGTATTGTGGATGATTAAAAATCATATCTCTGTGCTGTTTTCTGAATATTTATACACATTATGTGCGAATAAAATGAAAAGGAAGTATGTTACCAACTAACACTTGTGAGAAATTACGGGAATTTGATTCAAAGTGCTATTTAATCTCACATAAATTCAGTTAGTTTTAAAAATATCGTTCGAATTTGAGAGGTGAGAAATGTCAAAAATACCCCCCAATCGTTCCAATTTGAGAGACTCTACTGTATTTTAATATTTTTGGCAAACTTTATTGAGTAGTTGTGATAATTGTGATCCACAATGAAGAAAGTAAGGACAAGTACCACAATCGCAAAGAAAGTGGAAGCCGTTGAGCAATTTAAATACTAAAAGTCGTTGATAATTTTAAAAAATTACATGGACTATAGTGCGACTCAAGTGTCAAATCTGAAACCAAATATGGACTATAGCGAGACTCTACTGTAGTATAAGGAAATTCAACAGAAGTTGCCTTTTTGCTACGAAAATCTGTAAAAATTCACTTTGGCATTTGTTGTCAATTTTCACAAAATTTATATAAAAATGATTAGAAAAATGGGAAAATATTTATTGAAAAAATAATTTATGAGTCCTAGAACTGCTGTGAAGTTTTACGAAACGAAAAATATTGAAAAATTGCTTTTTTATGGAGAATAACTGCTCTAGCATTTTATGCCAGTTTGGTGTTTTACGTGATTTTTTGGCTCGGGTTTTAAAGTGTTAAAATGTCTTGAAAAAATTACTTAGAACAATTAATATACATAATAAACAATTTTGACAAGTGATGCGTGACCAGCCGGGTCGTTTGGCAGCGTGGGAAACTCGAGTTGTTCGGGTCTTATCCTGAGCTTTTGATATGACAGCTCAGGAAAAATATGTTACAACTCGGAAAATATTGTAGTAGTTATTAAAATACACATTATTTTGTGAAAATTTTATGGAATTAAGATAACTTTTATCGAATCCTTTCGTTTGATGTACAATATTAGGAAAGTGAAGTTAAATTAATTGATTTATTAGCAAATGCAAATCTCAGCTTTAAATCGCTCTCCTGTAAAATTGGCCATTCACGAATTAGTCAGGTCTTATTCTGGGTGGTCGATATGTTAAGAGCAGTTTCCCAAAAATTAAATAAAATTTATTTCAATTTTAATTTCGCATTAAAATTCAAATAAGAGACAGCCTTTGAAATTTATTGTCTTTTTTGATCAGTAAAAAGTTTCATTCAAGTTTTTAACGCTTGTGGAAAGGATTTTATCAATATCAGGAGGATTTTTTTATGAGATCTTAAGAGTATTTTCCAAAAATTACACTTTAAGACTCCCAAAAAATCTAGTTTTGAATCTAGTCCTTTACATTTCATTATGTTATTAAAAGTAGGAATTTTTAATAAATAATCATTAGAAATTACATAAAGGCGGGGCAAACATCTTCCAGATGGACCCCTTAATAAATTAAAAAAAAAATACATAAAGGATCTCTATTATGTAAAAAATGTAGTTTTTTTAAATTAATATAATAGAAGAATATTCCTGTGAAAATTCCATGGATGTTCCAAAATAATTCCACTACTGATTTATTTACTGGGTTCCATGTTCCATTGACATGAGGAATTGAAGGCATGTGGCTATCCAGTTCTGATGTTCTCGAAAGGAAGCAATCCCACAGAGTTCCTAGTGGTTGAGAAAGTGAATGATATAAAAGATCATTCTGATGTTCTTCTGGGGGTTCAAGTGATGGCTTCTGGTAGCTCTGGACAGCTCTCGTTTGCATTGAGATCTCCTCGGTGGCTCTGGTTAGCTCTTGTTTTGATTGGTAACCAAGGCAGAGATTCCAAAGTGCCCGTAAATTTTCTCCTTTCCATCCATCTTGCAATCCATGGAGTACGAGGCCACTGTACTGTGGAACACCTCAAGAATACACAGATGGATTAACTTCCGGCAATTTCTGGAGGAAAATCACAGGAAATGTTCCTTCAAGGCTGGGTTGAATTCCACCAGGAACGACATCTCAAGAAAAACACTATTCCCTTGAATATTTAGAAGATTTTCTTCACAAATTCACTAAATACTATCCCAAGGAACTTCACTAAACGCTTTTCTCACTTTTTCCAGCAGAAAATAACAAATTTTCGTGAAAAACAATCTTGAATCGCGATGGTTTCCTTCAAGAATTCTGTCAAGAATGACTTTGATGAATTTTATTCCAATGTGTAGCCGATAATTTCTTTCAAAAATTCTTGATGGAAATTTCCTTCAATTGGATATGATTTTTGAAGAAATTTGTCTACACATTAGACAAATTTTCTTCAAGAATCCATCTTTTTGTCAAAAATTCTCACCAATGTGTAGGCAATTTTCTTGAAGAACACTTCTTGAAGCTCATTTTTGATAGAAATTTCTTATAATGTGTAGACACCTTTAAATCATACGCAAAATATTTTAGCAAATCGTCGGTTGCCTTAGCAACTGTGCTAACTGCATCTGCTTTGTGTCTGCATTTATTGCAAACGCCGCGCAGCGATACGTTGCTTACAACGAATGCTGACACAAAGCAAATGCAGTTAGCACAGTTGCTGAGGCAACCGACGAAATATAAATAAATTAAATAAGTAAATCTACCAGTCGAGACGAGGAACCGATCGAGCGATGGCACTTTACCTTAAACTATTTTTTGTAATTATTTTGAAATATTCCATTTTTCATTGACTATAAAAAAGAATAGAAAATTAGTTGATGACCAGTAGTGTAAAATTTGTAAAGCGGGACAGTTTGGAAAGTTGCACCAAGTTGTTTTCTAATTTGATTGAACTTTCCAATTAATTAGTTAAAATTTCTAATAAAAGCTGTTTTAAGATTCTATAAGAATATATTACAAGGAATCTCATAATGCAAAGAGAAAGTAAAAAAATAAGTATTTATTCAGCTTAAAAATGTATTTGAAAAACTGTACTTTTTCCTAAAAGTGTCCCACTTTCCAAAGTTTACCCTGTTATTTCTATTTAAATTATTATCTTAAAATTTTGATTTACTAAAAGAGCGGTTTTATTTATTTATTTTTAATTTATTCTACTTATATTTTTTAAAAACAATAAACTAATTATAAACTGATTTCGATTACCTGTATTATAGATCTACTTCTGACTTATCAAAAAAAAATCCGAACTGAAATTCGTATTATAAGTCGTTTTCGAAATTATGATAATATTATTTTTTTGTTTTTTTTTAGTTTATTTTAATCGGTTATACACAAAGTGTAGTATTTTCTATCTCTTTAACTTTAAAATATACGATTTTGATATTTCCTAAAATATGCTTGCATGCAAAAAATGAAAAAAATCTTGTTAGTAAAGGTTTCTTTTAGTTGAATCAAATTAAACCTGAAGCCATAGGTTTACTCTTTGCGATTCCCAAATTCCACTGATACATTTAAGGAAAGAAACTCATGTTATTTACGAACCATGAGGCTCTTTTTGCCATTTTCGATTCAGAGAAAGACATTCCTGTGCATTCAGCGAATATAGTACAAAGATGGACCCTCACTCTACAGTCCTATGACTTTGATATTCAAACTTTCTCTTGAGAATTTAATCCACTCAATTTTCTTTAATAGTATATTCAAAAATGAAGATAAATTGGTTATACTTAAATTGTATAAGGTTCATATTCGTCCACCAAACAAAACTGAAAAACCCTTAACATCGTAAAATCTTCCCTATTGATTTTGTCCTGTTTTCGGTATATTATAGACTTACTTAAAATTTGTTCAAAACAAAAGTGTTGGTAATTTGAAATTATGCTAAACATCTTTTGAAATGTAATCGACTGTTCATTCGATTTAGCTCACAAAACTAAAGAAGAATTTATCAGTAGCTTTAAAAAATATAAACGAAATCTTTTATCGGATAAATTTTTGTATTTTTCTATAATTTTCTTATAAATTTTGATACCCTTATCTCTATGATCACGGTATATAGAGCAGGGTAGTACAAAATATTTCGTTTTCCAAATAAGGAAGCTGCGCTGCACCTCTTATAAAGATTTTTCTAATACTATTACGAATATCTTGGTATATTTTTCCGGATATTTTCTCTGTGGATACATTGTGTGAATATGTAAACAATATAGTATGAGAAAAATCTTCTTTGGGGACTCAAATAAAAAAAAAAGGAAAAAGAAAATCCCGGCTTTGCATTTGTAATGCAATCAAATTCCTTTCGTTTCTCAAAATGCCTCCTTTTTCTTGTGTTACTGCTTTCAAAGTATTTGAGGAGAGTTTTAAAAATTGATTGTGGCAAGAATTCTGCCAAACAATAACTGTTTTGCAATAAAATTTTGAAATCCCGAATTAAATTCTGATGTATACACTGTAACTTTAAATCGAATTTTACCATATTGTAAAAAGTCCTCTAAAATGCATAACCCATGAAAACTATTTAATTTAACTGGAAATTAAATCCTTCATTGAGTATCTACTATAGAGTGGAGTTTTCTATCATCTAAGGACAATTTGAGAGATTAAGTATTTTCCTTCATGGGTGGGATTAAATTCCAATATGTCTAGATGTTCTTCTTGATTTTTATCATCGTGTTTCATGTGTACACTATCCTTATATGTACATACATAGCATACCCTAAAAGTACACTATGCATTTGAAGCAAAAAGTTCACTTTCAACACTCGACATTTGAAGCATTTTATGAAACTTCACTCTTATTGAGAGAATACCAACACAGAGTTTAGAGGGACCTTTGAATGTTGCAAAAGGACTTTCTCAACTGATATGAGAAGTATATTGTTCGTTGAACGAAAGAAAAGCCAACGAATATACAAACTTTCTCCAGAATGTACACAAAATCTCTTTCCTCATACTTTTTTTTATTTAATTTTTTTCCGTTCAATTTATGTTACAATAAATAAATTTCAATCTTTGCGGTTACACTTGCAATATTTACAGAGAAATACTGCAAATTTTAATTACGGCTTTTCTAAGTAAATATTGATTGTTAAATAAAAAACTTACTTTTCAACTTCAGTTCCTTAATGTTATGCTATGTTTCACACTACAAATAAATTCCTTAAAGGCATATTTTAACCCTTTTCCCCCCTGTGTATTACTGTTAAATAATACGATATGAGATTCAAATATTTTACATATACACTATAAATCATCTTCATGAATGTTCTGCAACAATATTTTTTCTCTTTAAATTTCCCACCAAGGAAAATTTTATAATAACGCTGAAAAGCTATTCATGCTCTTAACAATATTTTTGTTGGTGTGGAATTTCATTCTTCAACTCCTACACCTTCTAGAATGTTTTTGAAGTTTTCATGCATAATTTATTTCTTCTTTTATTACACGTTGAAAATATCTTTTTCCTAGTTTTAATTTTTTTTCTCCTAATATGCGTTTTTATTCGTCAGTTTCCTTTGGATATTAACAGAAGTCAACGTCTATCTCTACCATATCTACCATGTTGACCCTCAGGCGACATTATAACAAAATGAATTTAAAATAAAAATCTTACTGATAAAATTATTGTATAATAAACTTTATAACATAATAATTACTTGATATCAATAACGAAAAGAATTAGGGTAAAAGGTACACCTTTTGACAATTCAAAAATTTATCATGCCATATTTTTTGACACTTTCAGTACGTATTTAGGATATGAAATATGAACATGTCTTTTTATAAGAAAAAGTAGGTTACACAAAAAACATCATATTATACTTGCATTTTACCAGATATATTAAATAAATTTCATCATTTTGACAGAAGTGTCAATAGAGATTCCCTGTCGAAGAGGTGTTCCTTCGACCCTAGAAGAATATAAAACAAGATACTTTAAAAAATGTACTATTAAGGTATTATAAGAATACATTATAAAGAGATTATACGAGATAGATTATTTATTTTAGCACTCACCTATTACAGCGAATCACTTGAGCTAAAGTATTTCAAACGGATGGCAAGGTATCCCTGGCTTTACGAAGTGCTCAAACTCGTGACTTAGATGCTATACATCAAAAGTACTTTCGCATCATTTAGCGTTAACCGGTTCACAATCGATTTGAATTGATTTATAAATCACCAATGCCAAAATCCCGAACGCCAATATTCCGAAAAGGCCAAAATTCTGAAAGCCAAAATCTTGAAATCCAAAATCTCGAATGTTCAAAATCCTGAAAGAGATGAAATTATATGGAGGAAAATTTTTAGAATAATTTCCCAAGACACAGAAGATTTCCTTTTGCCTCCAGCAAGCGCGAGTCCAATCGTGGGAGTAGCTATGACATTTAAGAATTCGGGATTTTGGCTTTCGGGATTTTGACCGGAACCCGCCCAAAACACCTTAGGAGTAATATAATTGAATTTCGGATAAAAAATAGTTTTCGGCAATGAACCGGTTCATAATAACCGAAAAGAATCGTTTTAGACTTGTCAATAATTCAAAATCTTTCCAATGAGCCTAAAAAGATACCTTTCACTTGAGGAATATGCTCTCTAGAGCCTTTTAAATCTTTGATCTCAAATTTGACCTTGAAAAACCATAATTAAGAATGATTCAACGGTGTTTTGGTATATGAATGAAATATCCATTTAGGTAACCTAGAAAAGCAATTAAAAACCTTGGTTTTGAAGGGAAAGGGATCGAGGGTAACTATGAGTACGTTAGTGGACCCAGGGTCAACTTGTGGTGGGGTCCCTCGAAAATCCCAATGTACCTATCTCTAACTATTTGGCCTTTTGATGTAGTACACTGAGAGAAATCCGAAAAAGTTAAAACAACATTCCGGAAATGTTAATTTTACCCTGCAGTATTGATCCGAAATCGGAGTTAATATTACCCTTTTTAGGTGTATTATGGGTTAAAGTTACCCTTTGCATGTTAATTTTACACTTAAAAGGGTGTAAAATTAACATTAAAAAATGTTCATATATTTTTACACATAAAAAGTGTTAAAGTTATGAGGAAAAAATGTTAATCGCACCCCGTTTTTTTCTCAGTCAGTGGACAGACTGACAAACAGCATTCATCCCAAACTCGAAGATATATTAAGAAAAGTGTTTTCCGGGGAGTGGAAGCTTGAAATTTTGGATGATTAAAAAGTCAAGTAATTATTATAATATAACATAATATCTCTGTAGAGTTCGAGCAGTAAAATTTAAATTATAGAGCATGTAAGGAGTAAAACATTTCTCGTAATAAAACCTGTAATAATTATAAGTCGATTTAGAACAATATGAAATGAAACTGTTGATACATAAGTGAGCATAGTTGGAAAATTGCTGTAATAAACACTATTCTGAAATAAACGTGTATATACTTTCACATTTCGTTCAATGGGTAAAATCATAAGTAAATGAGGTTAATTATTACTTACTGGAAAGTAACCTGACGTTGTGAAAAAAGACATAAAATGAATTTATAAGGACTTCCGCTTATATACATAAAAGTGTATAATATACACTGTATATATTATTACTAACGTCATAAACATACTCATTTAAGTTGAGAGCCTTGAAATCCATTAATGAGGCATTTATAAGAGTATGGAAATCCCTATTAGCTTCAACATTATGGTGAGTTAATGCAGGATGAAGAACTTGTATGCGGAACTATTAGTCAATAAATAAAGTATTGTGTATTGTAACATATGCTGCATCGACCAAATCGATTAGGAAATGACCCCTTTGTTCTAAATGTCCGTTGTTGGTGCAATATTGCAAATACTCTTCTCGTTTTAAAATTTTCATAGATATCAAACACCAAAAATACCCATACCACACAATCGACCAACAATGTGCACTCTCAACTTTTTTTTTTCTGGGTGAATGTGACCATCACAGAAGAGGGACCCAATTGTGGGGTGAATATTGTAAAATAATTTACTGGGTTGCAGTTTGTATTCACGAAAGGCAAATCAGATGGGAACTATAAATTTTGTAAGCATCAGTTCCACAAAGCCCCCAATTAAATTTTGCGGTCCATTGCATGGGAATATTGGACATTCTCATCTCATATGTCCCATGATTCGTTTCATTGATACTTCATCCCGCGCGCCCATGTCTTGCATTCACCCTCCCTCACAATAGCTGTGGGGACAAAATTACAGAGTAAATTCATGTGCGATTATGTGAGTCTCCAGCTGTGAAATCGAATTGTATAGAATGGAGAAGACAACCAGACAACATTTCGAACACCCTATCACCCACGAACTTGATGCACCACCAGAGTAGTTCTTGGAAGGAATTAGATGCCAATTTTGGTTTAGAAACTTTATACTAAGCATTTAGTTTATACATACTATATCCCAGAAAATCATCGATAAACGCTTACACTGACGCGATATAACTTAGTAATTCAGTTACACAGTGAGAGAGTAATTTGAAAACTTTTCTTGTGCTACTTCCAGCAATTTGATATCATATAACTCTGTCCAATGTTCTGTATATTATCTTCCATAATAATCCCATACTCATGTAACATCCTCAGAAATAACATTCTGTTTTTGTCATGCCACAAAATTGACCATTTGACACACTTGACATAGTACAGGACTATATCGTAATATGGTTTTTCTATAATTAAATATATCTACTTCCTTCTATATATGTGACATAACAAATAGTTTGTGGTTTCCGCATTCGATAATAGGTCGCAATAAAATTTCAAAATATTTGAAATTTTAAAGAATTAAGGGATTATAAAAAATACTTGTTTTTTATATACTTATGTTGCTATCTTAGATCTCAGAGACCTCTTCTCCCCATGGTATCCTTCATTTGATAACATCACTTCCTTTCTAATTAATTTTTTTCTTGGATATCTCGAATTTAGGACACCCAAAATTATCTACTAACTCTCGATCCTTCACTACTACTGGAAGGTATTAACAGTTGATCCAGAGGTGTCTAATGCACTAATCCGGAACTTTATCCAACCGTTTAGTTACAATTCGTGTCTATTTATTAATTATTCTCTCCTGAGTTCTCCTGGTATTCTTCCAAAAATTGTTCGTTTTTTTTCAAATTAAAAGAATTAAGTTTTTCTCCAAAGCTTTAGACCCTTGGTGTGGGTTTTCTCCAGTAGTGGGTCAATTTAGAAACTTCAGAATATTTAAAAACGTCTATCGTCTGATTAAATGCACGCATCGCCAAATTCGTTCTAGGGGAAAGCGCGCTACCTTCGAACGATTTATGCTTAGCACAAATCATTTTTTTTTCAATGTGTTATAAAAAAATTTGGCCCATTATAATATTATATTTTAATAGCTATTCCAATGTCTTAGATTTTTAGAAAAGAGCTATGGGTGAAATCCATAAGGAATATAGAAAAAAATTGAATTGTTCTAAGCTTAAGTCATCTGAAGGTAGCGCGCTTTCCCCTAAATCTCTCACTGTCGCTTTGTTTACTCGTATCACTTGTTATACTAATCGTATAGAGCGGAGGCATCCAAAATCTCGAAAGCCAAAATCCCGAAGGCCAAAATCCCAAGAGACAAAATCCCGAAAGCTAAAATCCCAAATGTTTAAAATTCTGAAAGGATAATGAATTGATAATGATAATGATTAGAATAATTTCCAAGGATAGAGAGAATTTCACTTTGCCTTCAACAAGCGAGGATACAATCGTGGGAGGAGCTATAACACTCAAGAATTCGAGATTTTGGCTTTCGGAATTTTGACTCATTCAGGATTCTGGCTTTCGGGATTCTGGCTCTCGGGATTTTGGCGTTCGGGATTTTGGCCTTTGTAATTTAGACCGAAACTCGTGCAGAAATGTAAAAGTAATCACATGTTACAATGTCATATCCCGCGTTGGAAGAATCTATTAAGTCCGTCATGTGGATACTTCTTCCAGGTTCCTAGAGTTTTTGGGCAGATGCAGTGCATTTTATAACATTTTACTATATCGGAAATTGTCTTATTCCGGATATTCAATTTTTTACAATGTACAGAACTCGAGCATACAATATCAGAAGTTCTTGTCAAAAATTTCACCGCCCAAGAGCTGACAGTCTAGCAAATTATGCCACAAAATCCCAGTTCCCGCCTGTTATCAATCTAGAGGTCAAATGATAAGAGATATTGACTTGATCCGAAATCAGTGTAAATATTACCCTTTTTAGGTGTATTATGGGTTAAAGTTATCCTTTTTTCATGTTAATTTTACCCATTTTACCCTTAAAAAGGTGTAAAATTAACATTAAAAAATGTTGATATATTTTTACACCCGAAGAGTGTTAAAGTTATGACGAAAAAAAGTTAATCGTAGCCTCTTTTTTCTCAGTGTTACTACATAATTATGGTGAAATTTAAATGAAGAATTAACATGTTTTTTTTTAGCACTTTACTGTTCTCAAACTCTTCTTCATAATCGACTATGATTACATCCTGTCACGACCATTTAACTCTTTCGCGTCTTTAGGGTCATATATGACCCGGGGAAAAAAGTTTCTTTTTGGCTATTTACATTAATTGAAATCTAACTGGAGTCTTGAGAAAATGAGCCAAGAATCTTACATCCTTCTATTATGATGTCGTGCACAAACAGATAGATTTCAATTAATGTAAATACCCAAAAAAAACTTTTTTCCCCGAGTCATGACATTACCCTAAAGACGCGAAAGAGCTAATGGTTTTAGAACACGAGCGGTGGCTAGGGATATCAGTCTAGACACAAACCAACACGGAAAATCGATAATACAGAAACACTTGAAAACAGTCACGTACTAAAAAAACTGTTTGGGGAAAAGATTCTCCCGAATTTCTCCTTTCAATTTTTCCGAAATTTTTTTTCAGATGAATTATGGCCCAGTTTAAATCAGTAGTGAAGCGGTATACGCCTATATATTCAGTCAGAGGAATATTTTCGGAATACTTTATCTCGTGATTTTAGCTAATACGCTTTGCTTCTGTTTTTAGTCAGTAAAGAATTTAAAAGAGTCACTTTGACAAGTTAGATATTCCATGATAGATCAATTGGTAAAGCAAAATTATTTGCTTACCAAATTTCGTGTTTTTCTGATCATTTTAACAACAATTTGAGCAGTGTGTCGATATAGCCTTTTCCAAATAAAAATCTAAATGCAGACAAAAATAATAATGAGTATAGTAAAAAATTAAGTTAGTAAAATACTATTAAAATATTCTTGTCAATAAAGAATCTAAGCATTATGGAAATGTACCTAATTTATATGATAAATTTACAACTAATATGATTGCAAAATTGGGAATTCTTAATTTTCTCTGTCAAAACTATCACGATATTTTCACTGTCTTTAAAGTTCCAAATTAAGTATTTATCAAATTTGGTATTTTTTACTAACTAGATTTAATTTTTAGTATCAAAATTTGAAGCCGTAGCATAGATTGAGTGTAACCTATGTTTTGTTCATTAGACTTTTGATCTGAATTCATTGAGTAAGTAAGAATACAAATTTTTAGAGTCAAATATTATGGATACGGGCATTATATAATTGAATATAGTGTGGGTATCATGGTGTCAGACCCCTCTATTGTTAGCTTGATTTCCCTGAAGCATAGGTTTTCGTCATCGCCAATATTGCAATGTGAAATTGTCAACACTGATGACAGTCTCAATTCTCCATAGTTAGCTTGTATAAGAGATAAATTGGTTAGTATTAAAAGCTTACCTTCATCCTCGTGTCAATTTCTGACACATCACCACAGTTCATCTACAATTTACCCTCAGAAATAGTCAGTCATTTAGCTAAAGTCGAATAATAAAATGGATAAAGCGTATTTAATTCAATAACCATCAGTATACAGAAAGCACTGAATGACTGAAATATTGAAGTTATGGAACACATCTAGCATGAAACGGATATACTGAAAGCAAATATACAATATTGTATGAAATAACACACTTTAGTAAATTCAGCAAATGGAATAATAATAAATCCGTACTATAGCATTTGAATTTTGACTCTCAAGGAAAACTCATTATTACATTCTTGCAGACATCTCTATATATATTTTCCACTCTCGAGACATCTCATTCTGTTTCTACTTCTTGGGGCAATTTTCTCTAACTAGACATCTTCATTATTTGTATCCGACAATGTCTCAAGTGGAACCCTCGCATGGGCATTCAGTGAAAGTATAGCTATTTCGTATTTCAGATCATGATACATTGCCATCATCATGTTTGCCGTCATTTAATTTGCTCAAACAGTGAAATGCTCGTGTTGGTCAAAATGACACGAAGCATGTTACGCATGAAATTTTGATACATGAGAAATTCATTGGATCTTCCGGAATTTTCATTATCTTTAGACAAGATATACATGGAGCACGGAAATATAGTGCCACATTTTTTGAATTGATAGAATCTTAATTTTATGATTTTTTTCTTAATTTAAAAAACAAATTTTTATTATTCAAAAATTTAAACTGAAGTTTAGGAAATTTATAATAAAAAAAAAATAACAGAGAAATAAATGCAATATTTAAAAAATCAAATAGGGGGAAGTGTGGCACCTTTGAAAGTGGGACACCTTTGAAAATGTGATTTTTCTCCTATATTTAAGTGGAACTGATCCATATCATAATGCAATTTAGATTTTCAATCTGTTTGTGCAGCTAAATTATATCACGATACGTCTCAATTTTATTTAGAAATAGGTGAAAAATCCCAATTTTAAAGGAACCCCACTTTTAAAGGTGCCCCACTTCCCCCTACTAAACAAAGCGAAAAATACTTACATTAATCTATTATGCCCTAGACACATTTACGACTAAAGTCCAGAGACGACTAAGTTCGTTCTTAGCCAAGTCAGTTCCTGACACACTACAAACGAGGCTTAACGTTTACTGGCACTTACAAAACATAACTTTCTTGGGTTTTCTGCAGATATTTCTACTGAAATGCACTAGTACTCCTTTGAAAACAAAACTACTTGCAAATTTACTTGACAATTCACTTATAACAATAAGAATTATTCACTAGAATCGCGGAAATTGGCTTAAGTCGCGAGTTAGCTTCCACCTCACAATTAAATGTAATAACAATAATTATTGCACGTGTACTGAGACATGAATTTACAAATACTTTATTTTCAGAGGAGTATTAGTGCATTTCAGTAGAGATATCTGCACAAAAACCCACGAAAGTTATGTTTGGTGGATACCAGTAAATGCTAAGCCTCGTTTATAGTGTGTCAGGAACTGACTTGTCTATGAACGAGCTTAGTCGTCTCTGGACTTTAGTCGTAAGTGTGTCTAGGGCATTAGAGTATAATAAGAACATGCTTCAAAAAATTTACTTTAATACCAATTCTAAGAATGTGAACTATTCATTTGGACTGCAACGAAACTTAAATCGCTCTTCAAAATACTACAGCTAGAACTCTTCCGAAACAGAAGTATATAAATCTCTCCATTTTTGACCTGTAAAAAATTTCACCTCTTACCTTTCTAAAAATTAATTTCCTCAAAATATCGTCCATTATCGTATCTTCATTTGTTGGTACAAATGACAATACAAACGTCCGTTCTTGCATCAAATCTCAATCTGTTGTGGTTCTCAACTAAGGAGGGATAGAGTTTAGTTTAGATGAATAGAATATCTTATCTCAGCCTTGTTGCCGAGTGAATTGGTGTATAAAGGTGAGACTACACAGAAATAGACTATAGCTAACTGTAATCACCTAATTTTAATTTAATAATTCAATATCAATTAAAGAATGAAGCTAACATGAGCAACAATTGCAAGAGCAGAGATTATGTCTGACTAGGTTGGATTTTACCTCGAACCACAAAAGCTGAGATTAAAGAATCTCAGCTAACCGTAAAGGTATTTTGACGAGATCTCTACTATTTTGAAAAGAAATGCAGATACGACAATGTTCGATATAATCAACAATACGTTAGCAAGATATGCGGTTTCTTAGAAATTATGTCGCCGTATGGTCCGTCTGATTCGTCCAGCCGTGCGTCGCGTCGATTCTCAGATCTAAAGGCCAAACGGTTAGAAATAGGAACTTGAACAGAACACTTCGGAGGGGCTCCCTGTAAGTCACCCTAAATACCACTAGCATAACCCCCTTTATTTCCTCATCTCTTTTTCCACCAAACCACAATTTAGGAACTGTTTCAAAGGTCATCTAGGCGATCATCTCATTCGCATACAGAAATACTGAAGAATTATTCCTCAAAACGAGTTTTCAAAGTTTGAGGTCAAAACGGCTTTAGTGAGCGTATTTCTCTACCGAACCGATTCATTGTTGGTTTTATTTAAACCAGTAATGAATCGGTTGTACATTAATGACTATTTTTTCAGAAATTCAATTGTATTACTTCTAAGGTATCTTGGGTGATCTTTAGAGTGATTTATAAATGGGTTCGAATTGATTACTTTGCATTAGCAATACGACAAGGTATCGGATCAGAGATACGACAGCAAGAAGAATCTTTTTGGTGCCAAATTGACGACCATCTTTTTTCACGAGTTTATCTATTCATTTCCAGAAGTGTTATGGGCCTTCTGAGTCCCATTTCTACGATGAAGCATTAAACCACCTACAATCTTGATCCTAGATTGTGAACCGGTAATCTTAAAAAAAACGTAGTAAATAGATATTTCAACACGAGTGCCCGCAAACACTTTAGTAAGAGAGGGTGGACGTTCCAACAAGACTGGACACCGTCACTCAAATAGTGTACCATAAAAGACTATAAAACAATGCAATATTTCGTTATTAATTCTTGGATTTT
This sequence comes from Phlebotomus papatasi, assembly GCF_024763615.1. Classification (NCBI taxonomy): domain Eukaryota; kingdom Metazoa; phylum Arthropoda; class Insecta; order Diptera; family Psychodidae; genus Phlebotomus; species Phlebotomus papatasi. The sequence goes on from NC_077223.1 coordinate 92,860,200, forward strand.
AACGAGCTTCACGTCATCAGATTTAAATCTTCGCGACTTCTCCGTATTGAGCATTTTGTAGTTCAAGATTGATACTAAACAAAAAGCCAGGGTGTCGATGAGATCAAGATAAGTTCGAACATTGTATGGAGGGTTGTGCTCATCAATGCCATTCTCTGTTCCAAATGTGTTTTAAAATTCTCAAATTTTGAATATTTACAGACTTTTTCGTGTTTAGATCCTGGGATAATTTGGAATAAGACGTAAATTGAAGTCTTTAAATTTTCTCTCTATTTCACTTGAGTAATGACCTACATACTGTTTTTCCTATATACAGGCGTAGGGAATTTGCTTCAATATAGACATAATTTTCTGTAGTGTGTAGAGGCCATAAAAGAAAAAGATGGAAACCAAAAAAGCATGGTTTTGGTGGCAGAAATACGAGGTTGGGGGGGGGAAGGTTATCTTCGATAATCTTGACTTAGGGGGGAGCGTGGAAGACCGAAAGTCGATATCTCTTAGCGTTTAGTCTCTAGCCGTGTTACACGCTTTCGAACAAATAATATACATTTTTGAAAAAAATTTGAGAAAGATACCTCAAATTCGGATATTATACCGACTCATGACCGATTAAGTTCGATGCAGTCGGGTGGGAAATTATAAGATCTTTCAAAAAAAAATCTAAATTTAAGCAAATTGATTGAAAAATAAGTCCTCCAAAGTGGTTAAACTCCTAAACAATAAGGAAACATCAAAATTCCAAGGTCCAATTACAAATGACCCCATGATACCTTACAATCCTTACAATCAATAAATTTATTTTTCGAAATAAAAACAGAAATTTGAAAAGTTACTGTTTAATTAACTCATCCTGTGCGATTGTGCAAATTAACAGCATTTAGAAATAGTTTATCTAAAATATATTGAATTCTTGCAGTCAGAACAATATTTGTAATAGTTTAAATTTAAATTTAAAATAAAAATAGAAATTTTATGTCTGTTTTTTTTCGTATTTCATTTGCGCAAAGGGTATAATTGGGTACAATAATGATTATTACCTAATTGTTATTAGGTTTACCAAACAAAATACATTGATGATGTATTTTTGGTAATATCGAAAATATTTAAACTTTATGACTTTTGAGGGTAAAAATGCCATATTTAATTGAGCGAATATATTATTGGTCTCTGTAGGATTGTATGAACGATATGTAGTTATCCAAAAATATGAATCTCGTTGTTTATGGACAATTTTTTATATATTGACATTCGAGTATCATACTGCTGGCAATTGTGCAATACTAGGTTGCAATTTCAATTGAAATCACCCAGATCGTACTTTCATTGAATTCAGTCGTCGGAATTTAAAACAATAAATCAAACAAATAGCATAGTGGATAGTATACATAGGTAGTTATATTTTAAATAGAAAATCTCTTCCGCCAATCGATTGTATTTGTGTTTTCATTTCCCATCAAAAGTGTATTTCTATCTGACGCTCCGTGTGAAATCCCATTTATCTGAAAATATCGAGTTGTGCTTGTTGGTTTGGGGTAAAACCATCAAACACTTTGACAAGAGCTTTTTTCAATACAAAAACATCCCCCCAAGGCACCTGGAAAATCATTAACCAAAGTCTCATCTCATCCATTCCTATAATTGTTATTATAAATTACTGGATGGTATAAGAAAACTTTTGTATGCAGAATTGTACATCAATATGCAAAGGTGATTTTACTGGTGAAATTGGAATTCATAGAGACACCAAATCGCATAAATTGAAAATCTTAAATTGTTTTTAATGGCTCACGTTGTAGAGCATGAACAGGTAAAAAGAATAAAATATGCTTCACCATATGGCATAGGGATATAGCAAAAGTTATACTTTTCTTCTCCTCTATTCTATACTATCATGCCCATTAAAATTGAAAATTCGTAATCTCTGGTCGTGAACTTTCTGTATACATCAAATATACCTATATATACTTCTATATTTTACTCGTAAACTCCAGGATTTAAAGTTTCTTTTCGTTACAACTGTCTTCTTTCTCTGCGTTTTGCATACATGCCAGAAATTTAAACTTTTCCATCGGATTTTTTTTCACCATAACTTTTTATTCTCACCCGGAAATTTCGTTCTCACCAAATCCCGTGTAAGTTTTAAATTGAAAGAAAATAGAGTGCCGAAAGTTTAACTTATCATAAAAAACTACACTTAGATTTATAGATCTAAATCTATTATATTTAGCCTGTTTCTGTTTCAGGATTATTTTTTGCCTAATTTTGGAATGTTCTGAGAATTTATCTCCATATCTTCTTGTTTAAACTTTTCTCTTCAATTTAACCGGATTTTGGATAAAGAGTTTCAAAGGATGAGTACGAAAAGATTTGATTGGAAACATGCGAACCCGCATGTGGAAAATCAAATAGCACGCGATGTAGTATGATTGATAATTTTCTTTGATTCATTTTAAAGATCGAATCTTTCAAGTACTGGTAGCATTTAGGATACTTGCAAATACAGTTTGTGCATTTGGAGCAAGATGCTAAAAAATTTTGAACTTTTGAACGTTAGTTCAATACACCATCAAGGGTAGAGGAGAGAGTTGCAGTTTGTTTAAAGAATGAATTTCGAACAAGAATTTGAGCTTATTTTATTTATGTTGAGCTTATGTTGAATATGTCTTAAGCGAAAATTCGAAATTACGAATAAAACGTCATACGAACTAATTTGAAAGTTCTAACTTTGATAATCTTGTAATAATTTCATAATTATGCAATTTTAGAATACTTTATAAACCACATTTAATGGATTCTTTATTAACTTAAGAGGGTTCTTCAAACATTGAATTGGTTTGTCCGAAAATAAAGTATTGTCTAGAATTATAAATTTTACACTATATACCACAAGTCATAGTTGGGTTTGAAATTGATACACATAGCAAATAGTAGAGGAGACTGGGGCAAAAAGCCACAAAACGGATATTTTATATTTTTACAAAGTACTCGAACGCCCCAGAAATTTCTAATTACCGCAGTTTTCTAGGAAATTTACCGCTCTACAACCTTGTAAAAGTAATTTTCCTCTATTTTGTAAGGAAATACGTTTATCGAGCCGTTTTCTAAAAGGTAATTTTCTGATCATTCTCAAAAATGCTGGGGCAAATAGTATCAGGCATGGGATATTATCATATTTTGATTCGCTTTGTTACGGGATTCCGTAAATAAAAAAAAATCCTAGATAACATATTTTCATAGGAAATTTATTCCTCTACACCTTTGTAAAACACCGTTTTTTCTAACTGAACGATAAAAACGATTTTCAAGCTACAGTATTGTCTCTTTATATGCACACTCTATATGCACAGCTTTTGTGTCGGTTGCATAAAAAATCAATTTGTTTACATTTTGACAAAGTAATAAAGAAAATTAATTTCTTGGTAACTAATTTTTCTCGTTTTTAATTATCTTAATTTTATATTTTCTGTCTCATATTATAGTTAAAATAACACGGGAAATTCTAGAACAATAAAAAATGATAATTTATTAAAAGAAAGAAAAACACCGTTGGGAATTTCAAAAAAAGTTGTGCATATTCAGAGAGAGAACTGTCAAAAAAGTACCCAAACTGTGCATATAGCGAGACAGCACTGTATTTTAGAAAAAACACACAAAAGACTGTAAATCGTTTGACCAATGCAAACAACAAGCGATGATACAGAACATTGACGTTTCTTTTCACTTTGAGACATCCGAAATTGCTTCGGTTTTTCTTACTTTTTGCTGCTAGCCTTTTGTTACTTTTTACCCCAAGGGTTTTTCATAAAAAGATTTCTTGAGAAAAGAATCTTTGTAAAATTCTAAAATAGATAGCGGCTTCGTATTCAAAGAAGCCAAGTCATTTAGGAAATAATCATCAGTGCATACATTTTAAATAATAAGTAGTTAATAATTGATATATTCTTCAAGGAAAATATTTTAAAAATATGGCTAAAAATTTTGATATTTTTTATTTTCTAAATTTCTTGTTCGAATTCGAAGAAACATAAAACATCGAAGAAGGTTTATGGAAGCTATTTGTGGTAAAAATTTTAAGTCGCTATCTTATTTATCTTGGAAGATGTTGAATTTTGAAATTTTTGATTTGTGACTTTTTGCCCCAGTCTCCCCTAATTCTTAAATTTTGATTAGACGATATTATTTGTAAATACAGAGTATAATTTAATGATTGATTTAATTAAAAAAAAAAAAAGATAGCAAGGCGTCCTGACTTTGCCAAGTGCTCGAACTCGTCAATTTTAGATGCAATACCTCGAAAGTTATTTTCACATTATTTATCCAGATTATCAATGTTCTTTATTACTTCAATTTATGAGGAAAGGAGTATAATGGTCACGTTCACGAGTCCCAAGATTTCGCAGAATTCTTCCAACCACTGGAGCAATTTCTTCATAACTTTACCGGTTTACAATCGATTTGAACCGATTCATAAATAACTCAAAAGATCCCACAAATGGTTTAACAGCGATTGAATTGATTTTCTGGCAAAAATTACTTATCGGTGCTTAACCGGTTCATCATCGATTCGTAAACTATTGGAATTGGTTCAGACTTGTTTGAAAAGACCTTTCGATGAACCCACCCAAACATTATAATATTTGGTTGAGAAATACGCTCTTTTTAACATTTAGTCCTTTTAACATTTAACCTTAAAAACCGTTATTAGGAATGATTAAACGGTATTTTTGTATATGAACAAAATATTCGCCTGTAATATCTGAAACATATCCGTAAATGAAAAAATCACGCAATGCGTTTTCAAGCAATCCATAAATAGGTTTTGGAGGAGGATATGAGGAGAATGTTAATGGTCCCAGGGTCGAGTTGTGGGGGGGTGATCCAATGGTCCCAAGTTTCTATCTCTAACCATTTGGGCTTTAGTCGTGGACATTGCCGGACAGAGGAACAAACGGATAGAAAATTGATATAATTTCTCAGAAGTCGTCTGAAACGTAGTGATATGTTGAGAACAGTAATTCAGGAATTTTGGAACGTGAAAAAATCGAATTATGTATATAAACAGCTCTTTCTGTCAAGTTCGTATGGTTAAATTAAACCAGAAAAAGAGTATTAACTGACGATTTATACAGAACTTTGTTAGTATTTGTTTACATCAGAAAACATTAAACTTTATTATATATTCTTTATCAATGCCAAAGGCTCAATTTTAAAAATTTCATATGTAATGAAATGTTTTTTGAAGTTATCAAGCTCATTTAAAATATTGATAACTCATTCTAATCAAGATTCTATTTCTTTATAATTGCTTTTTCAACGTAACTGTTTCATTCTGAAACCCAAAACTCTCAAAATACTGAAGAAAGCACAGATTTTTGAGACTAAATAATTTTGGAAAAAAAAGAAAATATTAAATTTGCAAATTGTAAGCGCTCAAAAAACGTAAAACAATTTCTTTATGTGAGGTTTTTGAAATAAATATCAATTTTTTCTATTCCGAGCTTCTACAAGAGAAAAATCTTCTAAGATATTTCTCAGTGAAACTTTTGAGATATTTTTAATTTTTTTTTTTAGAACTAATGGGTTACGATACGAGTAGATGAACTTATTTTGCCAGAAAATGATTTTGGTGTTATAATATCGACTTGTCAGAATATAAGTCGAACAACACGATTTTTTACAAAAATCGTTTTATTCCCTTTTTGGATACTTCTTTATACCCTTTACTTTCCCTATGAATATACTTGAAAGTTAATTATTTTAAAAGTTAGAGAGATTTCAAATATCAAGAATCTTATATTTTGCATGTAAAATCTCAGCTTCAAATCGCTCGCCTATAAAATTTGCCTAATGCGAGTTATTCGTTTCTTATTCTGAGTGCTCGATATGAAATCACTATTAAATAAACATTTGTAATTATTTTGCATAAGCCGAAAGTACTGTGACATGTGCCTATTTCAATAGGGTAGAAAAAATCGGAAAAAAATTCTGCCTCACACTCCCGTAATTCTTTTTCATTATGCTTCTGACTATTAATAAAATAATTGAAATACTACTTTATAATTCGAACATTAAACTGTGAATTTGAAATCAAAAGAATATCAAACTTTTATCTTATAAGTTCATAAAAAATCGTCTTTTGAAAAGTCAATATATGACCAAAAGTGGTATTTTAATTAAACTATCCTTCACTCTTCGACTCAAAGGCAGAGTGGTATATAATCCGTTTGTGAACAAATTTGGATAAAAAAAAACTATCCGTTTGTACGCTCGGAAAAACATTTTGTTTTTCAATAACTAAATCCATATGTACCGCAAAAAAGCTTAAACTTAATTTTGAACAAAAAAAGTGAAATCAGTTGGATTGCTTTTAACTTTATGGTAATGCAAAAATTGGTTTTTCCAGTTTTTTCTTCGTGAAGAACAACCCGCAATGATTGTCAATATTACCTGGGGATTCCGTGCATGACTGGATTGAATTGGATTTCCGGGAATTATTTCATTGGTGAGATAGATATAAAAGTCCATCCTCAAACTGCAGAGTTCGGGCTCAATACGCTTACTTCAAATACAAACAACCACACAGCACAAATATTGGTTAATCGCTAGTATTCAGAAACATAAGTTTTCCGAATATCCTCACAGTGTTTCGTATATGGAACGTGTCCGATGATTTTGCATATGTGACATCAAATTTCAACTAACCAATGGGAATTCAGTAGTTTTTGGCAACTATTGGCGCAATTTCACTTTGAATACGCAGAAACAAAGAAAAATAACAACACCACCAAAATGCACTTTGAAAGTGTTATTTTTGCACTCTACAAATTTCACCATTTGATGGTTATTCAAATGAAGTTTTGAATAACAATGAGACCGAACAAGAGCAAATAGCCAACATTATTTCTGTGAGACAATATTCTGTGTTTCAGGTCACAGTGTATGGCACTGATGTTTAAATAAGTCAATAATTGGGAAGAATACTATGGTCCTTGATACTGCAAGCTGATAAACTATTCATTATAAATTATGAACAATGTTTTAGAAAATACATTCATGCATTTAAAAAAAATGAGTGGCGAAAAGTATTTTCTCATCATTTACCGTTTACGAGTTCATAAACAATTTGAACCAATTTATAAATCACTCGAAAAATCGCCTTAAATAACTTCAGGAGTAATAAAATAGATTTTCGGACAAAAATTACTCATTGGTACATAATCGGTTTATTACCGGTTTACAACGTATTGGAACCGGTTTAGACTTATCTAAAAACCCAAGACCTCTCCAACGAAGCCAAAGTATCACAGATACTCCCACGATGGCAACCGCATTATGCAAGAGGAAAAGTGAAATTTTCTGTATAATTTCGTTCCTTTCAGGATTTTCACCATTTGAGATTTGACTTTTGGGATCTTGGCTCTTTCGGAACTTAAGATTCTTGGGTTTATGACTTCGGCATTTTTGCTTTTGGAATTTTTTCTTTTCGGAATTTGGACTATTCGGAATTTGAACCTATTCAGGATTTTAGTGCATTCAGGATTTTGATTTTTCGGATCATTTGGTATTTTGTCTTTTGGGATTTCAATGTATTCGGGACTATGGCTTTTCGGAATTTTGGCACATTCAGGATTTTGGCTTTCGGGTTTTTGGCTTTTCGGAAATTCGATCTATTCAGATTTTGGCTATCGGGATTTTGATGTATTTTGGATTATGGCTTTTCGGGATTTTGGTTTTACAGAATGTCGACCCATTCGGAATTTTGGCTTTTGGGATTTTAATGCATTCGGAATTTTATATTTTGAAATTTTTATATGCGGGATTTGAATTTTCTAAATTTCTACCCATAAAAGATTTTGGTTTTTGGCGATTGGTGCATTCAGGATTTTGGTTTTTCAAAATTTCGACCCATTCGGGATTTTATCTCTTGGGAATTCGATATATTCGGCATTATTTTGGTATTTTGAAATATTCAGAATTTTGGTTTTTGTGATTTTGGCTCTTCGGAAATTCGATCTATTCAGAATTTTGGCTATCGGGATTTCGATGTATTTGGGAATATGGTTTTTTGGAATTTCGGTTTCACAGAATGTCGTCCCATACAGGATTTTGGCTTTTATGATTTTAATGCATTCGGGATTTTATGTTTCGAAATTTCGATATTCGAGATTTTAGCTTTACGGGATTTCTACATATAGGATATGGGTTTTCGGGATTTCGACCCATTAAAGATTTTGTCTTTGGGCGTTTCGTTGCATTCAAGATTTTTATTTTTTCGATTTTGGTTTTTCAGAATTTCGACGCATTCGGGATTTTGTTTCTTGGGATTTCGATATATTATTCGGGATTATGGCTTTTCGGAATTTCGACCCATTCAGGCTTTTGGCATTCGGAATATTGGTTTTTCAGAAATTCGATGTATTCAGGATTTTGTCTTTTCTGGATTTTGTCCGACACCGTTAAATTTATACTACATAAATTAAAAGAAAAAAGATGATCAAATGAGAAAAATTTTCCGGCAAGATCTAGCCTTTCAGTTTCATTTCAATTCAATTTAATGCTTCTGAACGCTTTGCTTTCTTTTTCAGAGTTAAAGTAAAGAACAAATACTGCTTGCAAGTGTAAGGATGAAATTCTGTGAATGAAAAACATTAAATATTACAGTTATTTTGAAAGTTTAATTTAAATTAAATGCGTTTTTTACTCGGAATGTTTCTTTTTTGTTAGTGGCTATACAATCTTCATTTGCCAGAAAATAGCATATTGAATAAAAAGCAGAGCATGGAGGAATCGATAATCCTGTCTTGAAGGGAAAAAAACACACATTAACACAATTATTTACTGCCGCAGCAATAGGAAAACCCCTCTACTTTGGGGGAGAATAAAGTATCTTACTTATTACATTACATATTCTCTCAAGTATGTGTTGCTGCTGTAAATTTCCCTTGTGACTCTATTAAAAAGTTTTTTAGGCAAACATTACAGAGGCATCCCCTTGCCAGGAAAAAGAGAGCGCGGCAACTTTCTTCGTTATCGTCTTATCTCGTCATATTGTATTATTTCTCCCTTGTGTCTCTCATAATCGATTTGAACGGCAGAGGGGTGGAAAGTATTTTGTGCCCCTGCCGTGTCTTTTTCGAGTACTTTGCACAAAGATCACGTTTACAACTTTGTGTCACAGTCAATCTTCCTTTTATAATGGTTCAGAGATTTTTGGACAGGTGAACCGACTTCGCATTGAGCCAAGGCTTAGCGGAATCAATTTATAGCCATTCCCATTTATATTGGTATAAAACTTCTTTAAGAGCAAATCAAAGTGGCAAGTTTTCTTTGTTGGCCCATAATGTGTTTTTTTTTCCTTAACTCCACCTCATTGTCCTGGAGATGCCTTCTTTCGTGGCACGATGGGCAATTTTTAAACGTTTTTCACCGTACCTTTCCCATCCACTTTGTCTTCTTCCCTCTTCTTTGCCCTGTCGCATTTTCCACTTTTTCTCTTTTGGTGTGCTTTTTTGCAATAAAGATATACACTCACACACAATCCAATTAAATGCTATCTAGTCCTTTATTGCTCTATCCAAAACCGCCCTCAATTTATTTCTTCCGGACTTGCCACTGATTATGCAAATGGTGATTCGATTATGTAAATTGTATTTTACTTATCGCTTTTAATACTCATTGTGCGTTTCCACTTCTAAATCCTTAAGTAAGATGAAAACATCACACTACACTGAAAAAATTGTATTATACCTCCTTTCTGAGATTTAATAGTCTATCTCTGTGTCACTCAGCCTGTTTGCGCCTCAAATCTCCTTACGTACTTTCCATAAGGGGTTTCCCAACATAGAAACTTCACATACGTACTTAATAATAAATTTGTCTTTTGAGCCTCAATGTGGGAAAATATCACAATGTTTAAGTGTATTAAACTGTCGATGAAACACATTGACATAATCATTTTATCATAAAATAGCATGTACGTACATTTGTTATCGAGATACATTATTTAGGCTAGAACTAACTTATAGACACTTCATAAGCATTCTTTAGCTTAAAACTTTAGTATACTTTACCCAACCGCATTAAAATTTTAACTAGGACCTTTACAAAAGAAACTCTTTCGGTTCGTTTAAGACCATTCTTTACAGTGGTAAAACCATTTTTGATAAGTAAATTAGCAAATTTGATAAGTCACAAATTCAAATTGAAAAGTAAAAGACCTAATTTCTGTAATTACTATGTTAAATAGTTCATAAATTTTGAATTTTCCTTTTGCTAGTAATATTTCACTACATCAATTTTTATTACCATTTTTACCAAAACACTACCCAATCTGCTGTAGTCTTTTATAGCTTATTCTTAAAATACATAAAAAATAATTAATTACTATTTGATGTAAATATTTAGGCATAATTATAAATGCCTTGATAGATATAAATAAAATCAATACTATTCAAAGGAAGTTTGAATTCTATTTTTGATATTTGGAAAATCTTAAAAACAAAACCTAATAATTAAAAATTTTATGCTAGAAAATGAAAATATATTTTCTAAAATTTTCTCCAATTTCCTTGTAAGATTAATTCATTAGCAGTAGAGAGAGTAGTAGGTTTAGTAAAATAAGAAATATGAATATGTAAATGTTAACCCTCCAATGATCAACTTTAAAAATGTAAGGAAAATTAGTGGGATTTTTTTTTCTATGCCAGATGAGAAAATATCAAAATAATTGTTTGGAACACTTGTAGTAGGACTGTTGAGCCTAGAGGAGATGGAGGGAGAAATTCTGTACTGACGAAGACTCTTCTAAGCCAACGGTACCAAACACTGTTCAGCTGGGGTGGTAACTCTTAGGGGTGCTATAACGGTGACTAACCTCAAATTACGATATCGCTATATCTCTGCTAGATGGTTTTTTAGATGATATTCCGAAATCTTCCGAACGAGATATTCCGAATTTCGTGCTCCAACATGTTCTGGTGTGGCGTCTTTAGCATTTGTGCTACACTCTTTCGATTCTAAAGTTCATGCTTATTTTCAAACTTATTAAATAAAACGTACAGAACTACATACATTTCACCAAAAAAAATAAATCTATTTTAGTCAGATTACTTTAAATCAGTGTTTTCTTGAATTTGTTAATAAGATTTTTTTGCACAAGTAATTTTTTCCACTTTTTCTCTGGTCTGTCACACAAAACTGAAGATGGCAACGAAATGAAGAGTCTAAATTAGTTCAAATCTTTAAATGAAATGTCAGTAAAACTATGACCGAGGCTCCTAAAGTAATTTTAAATGAATAAAACCTGTATTGTCGTAGTGGGAGAAAGTGGTCTGCCTATGTATGCGACAGCTTTTGAACATTTATTTTTTTCTCTTATTTCCCAAAGCCAAAATTCTATTTTGTTAATCGAATGTAATCGAAAATAGTTACTTATATTGACTATAGTTTACAGAATATGGTTTTTGCTTTGGAAAATAAGACAAAAATTTAAATATTCAAAGGCTGTCGCATTCAAAGGCAAGCCACTTTCCCCTGAATGTGATTTTAGTTATGCTACCCTTGAGTGACCCTTAAGTGTTCGAGAAGTAATGTATTTTATTGCATGAAAATAATGAAATAAGGCCTCGATTCTGAGACCAAGGTCAAAATCAAGGTCGAGAAAATTTCAAGATTTCGATATTCTGAAATCAAAAAGTAAAGGTCAGGAACCCATATTTCAAGTCGTCAAATTTCTGGTTTCTTTAAATAATTCCAAGAACCTCTCGGAGATGCTTGGAATTTTCAAGATATTAACAATTTAAAAAATTGAATACGAAAATCGCTCTCAAGATTAAGGTTGGTCTATCGGTCGGTTATATTCATTTTGGAACCACTGCACCCAGGCCATTTATTTGGAGCCATTATGGATTCCCCATTCTCCTTTTCTATTTTAACCCCCAAGACGGTAAACCTGGGGTGGAATGATAACTTTTCGACATTATCTAATCGATAGTATCGATAAATCTATATCTGTTAGTTTAAGTGAATGTTGACTTTTTACGCATTGTTGGGCCACTCATTGTGACATTCTTAAAAGAATGCGACTGTTGATAAATATCTATATCAGGTATAGGAAGTACAGCTATCGTTTAAATTTTTCAGAATCGACAGTCGACAGTATCGAAAATAAGTTATCATGTCACCCCTGCTCTGTCTTCATTTTGATACACACAGTACTGCTTAATATCACATTAGACCAGCCTCAGTTTGTGGATCTGGGCAGTGAATGTGTATTTGTATTAGACTGAGCTCTGCATGTCAAAACTTATTAACCTCTTAGCAACTCAAATGGTTTTAAATTAATATTGTTCGTTTAATATTACGTTTTTTTAGTGCCTAGAATTGTATATAATTTTACTGACCACAAATATTTTTTCCCATGATGAAAAATCAGCAGAAACGTAGGTTCAGAAAGTAAAGTTAACACATTGAACATCAAAGTTTTACAGATAATTTTATGTAGTCTAATTATAGGGGAATGTTGGCATGGTTCGCACTGAGTGAGTGAGTGAACCTTCACACAACGCATATTTTCTCTTTGTTTGCAAAGTGATGGTTCGCCATTTCTTAGCCATAAGATAGATCATTTGTAAGCTCATGCAACGAGATAAGAAATGGTAGCTCAGCTCTTTGTAAACAAAGAGAAAATTCGCACCGTTTGAAGCTTTATTCTGTGCGTACCATGCCTACATTCCTCTACTGGTCGCTGGAACGGTAAGAAAAGGTACGGTCTTAACCAACAAAATTATAATTACGGTGTTATCACACTAGAAAATTTTCTCATTGAAAAGTTGCTAATTAAAACTTCTAGAACCACTCGAAATCGCTGATTTAGCCAGGACACATTGCTAGAATTGCTCAATGTCACGATGACATGTGGGTTGTCAGATGAGTGATTTTGTTTTTGAAGCATTTCAGTCGTTTGAGTAAAAATGTGTGATTTTAGTGAAGAAGAGGAAGTTCTCATCCTGTACTCTGCTTTTGTGTTGTGCAAAAGGACCCGCCTAGCGAAAAGAAGGAGGGTGTGGGCGAGAGATTGGCTTTTAACGCGACCTTCACGTAGTTTCGTTGAAAATCTTTATGACAACATCGCAAGTGGAGATTTTTTTTGGACACAATGATTTTCTCCGGATGACTTCGGAGGAATTTGAAGAGCTTCTTCAAATCGTATGGCCTTATCTACAAAAGAAGTCGATTTGTGACTCAATTTGTCGCAAACGGACTGAAAAACCATCAGATCGGCTGCCTCTATTTTTGTATTCTTGACATTTCGTCGGTTGCGGCTACCTCTGTCGTATCTGCATTTGTTTTGTATCTGCATATGGTGCAAGCTACAATACAGACGTCCCATTTTGCGTGAAATGCTGACACAAAAGAAATGCTGATACGACAGAGGTAGACGCAACCGACGATTTGTAGTCCCAAATGACGGATTCTTGATGTACAGCCTCAATCAATTCCGCCACCATCTCATTTGACCACGAAATCCTAGAAGTTTATGAACGAATATAAAATGTAGATCGAACATATTTTTGTTTAGCTTTTTTCTTACTTATCCTCTTCATCGATCTTTTTCAATGCCTTTTGACCTTTCTTCTCCATCTCGTTTACGATAAATTGGCACTACTTTTAATCACAATTTCATCACTAATAAACTGGTGGGAGAGTTGTGGTGCAGAAACTACCCGAATGACTGCAATAAAGTAGTACCAGATGCAAATGTAATGAGCAAATTTTGCTCATTATTTGCTCATTAGTTATCAATCGTATTTATGCTATTTTAATCTATTTAAACCCATTTTTGTGACTCGAGTCTACTTTTTTATCACTAAATGAATCGATTTCTAAAAGTTCTTGAAGAAAATTGCACAATTGGGCATATATCAGCAACAATTGATGTGAATCACATGAAAATTTTCATGTGAAATTCTCTAGTGTGATACCACGGTTAGACTACAGAAAATTGTCTGTGAAACTTTGATGTTCAATGTTATTATGTTCTTAATGTCAATGTGTTTTCACGATATCGTAGTTTCACTTCGGGGAACAGACTTTTTTCCCAATTTACGCACTTTTAAAAAGAAACATTATAAACCTTCTGATTGTGTACTGTCACTGCGGAAGAGCGTGAAAAGTAAAGGAAAGAAAAGCATGGAAATTTTTGTATTAAGAGGGAAGGAAAAAAAGCATTTCCTCATCTTCCATTATAAAATACCACTACAAAGGCATACACATTACACACACAATTGAAAAGGGCGCCAAAATGAATGAAATGCGGTAGGGAGCTTTGGGGCATCGTCACTCTTCAGTTGAGACAGGGAATAAAAACACACGATGATGTGAAAATATATCAAGGAGGACGCCTTGAGTGGGGAAATTCAATTATTTACATACTTAGTGAAATGGCATCTGTACAAGTTGAGGAAATATCTCAAATCTCGTTACACCAGTCTCACAAAGCGTGTCAATTCTCGTCATCCTTCTTCACGTGCACTTCTAGCGTGTGACAACTTTGCGTGTACCATCTCAAGCTTGCCCATACCAAAAGCTCGCACCCACTTTTCGCATGAACTCTACGGAAAGCGCTTTGGCGTTTAATGTGTTTGAGGTTAATGCAAGTGGATGTTCATCGTTAGTGTCTTTTGAGATGGGATGGGAAGATTGTAAATGTGCTCCTGGTGTGATTGTCGGCTTATTTGCTCACGAAATACATTCAATTTTCGTTAAAAATGACAAATTAAATACATCTGCTTTCTTATTGACATTCTAGCAATTTTACTTAAAAGATTTTCTCTTTGTTTGCTGGTTAAATTTTATAAGGAGAAATTTCATATTTTACGTAAATACTTCATTAAAAACGGAAAACCTCAAGATCCCATTTGCATAAAATCCATAAAATTGTAAAATTACTTAGCGTTAGCATTTTTACCATTTTCATTTAAAGATGGTAAAATTTCAGAAATTTCACAGCAGTCGCCACCTACTTTAGGCGGAAATTCATGAAATTTCCTGAAATTTACCAACTCTATTTTCATTTCAATTGAACAAAATTTCTTATTATTTTTCTTAATTAGAAGTTCAAAGCGAAATAATTGCATTGTGTACATTACTGTTTCTAATATCATTCTTATATCAGATTCATGCGAATTTATCTTCGATATAAAATAATTTAATTTTTGAAGCTACGTAAAGTGAATGAAATTCAAATTAGGATAAAAAATATTCATAACGATTTATAAATCACTTGATTTGTTTTAGGCTTTTAAAGCTTTTAAACCTACTAAAGGCCTTTCCAACGTATTTAAAGTCATGTCGTGCAAAGTTTTAATGAAGTTCTTGATATTAAGAAACTAATTTTTTCATGATATATTAATATTTTAATTTATTTATTCCGATCAAATTATAAGCTCAGTTATCATGATCGTATGAATTCACTTCTGAAGTGTCTTAGTTTTATGCCCCATCATCAGTTTTCTCATCGGGAGAACCCAAGCTATTTACAATCTTATCTGATAATCTTGAAAATAATAAAATAAATCCGAAAGAAAAAATAATATTCAAGAAAAAAAAGAAGTAAGTAAAAAATGTAATACCCATAAAGATAAAAATATACTCACTGAGGAAACTAAAATATTAATAGTTTCCTTTTATTTTTTTAAAGGTTACGATTTTTTTTAGAATAGAAAGGTAGCAATTTCACAAAATATATTGCATTCTAGTTGGAATTTAAATAACACTTAATATCACAAAATCAAGTACTCAAAGAACAAAATTATTTTTTTCCTTTAAAAAATACATGAACAATAGGGATTGGCATAAATTTTAAGCTTTAAGAAGGCAAAGTCAAGAGACATACAATATGGTCTGAAAGCGAAGAATTTTGAAGATCTTTTGTATAAATTGTGGAATTAACGAAGGGATATCACAAGTAAGTGGTGTACGCATTCTTTCCATAATATCAAACCCCTCTGGGGAAAAGCTTTTGGCTCACAACATATTTTGATTTATCTCGTCAAGATATTACTACAGGTATCATACAAACCTTGCCCCTTATATACCGGCCATTAATATAAAGAAATTTGCAACATTATTGCCACATTTATACGTTATTACGTCTGAGATTTCTATCGAAACTGATTAAATTTATGGGATTATCTATATAATTTTATATTTGAATTTGATTTACTTAATTTAACAATGCTTAATTTCCAAAATTAGTGAATTTTATACAACTTACAATTCTATCGCAAAAAAACGAAGCTGAAGTTGTCCTTTGATGGATGCAAATAATTTTTACCGTAGATACGGATAACTTTGCACTTCGGGGGTGACTTCATCTCTGCTTTTCGTAAGATTTTATTTATTTTTACCCCTTAATTATGATCCAAAGTCCACGAGGGTATTTAAGAATAGTCCTAAAATCATCCTTAAGTGCAAGAATTCAAGAAAAACTTTCGAAAAGCAGGGATGCAAAGTCACCCGGATGTAATAGAAGCTCTTGAGATGAAAGATATCTCCTTTTAATTTGTTAGAGAATTTTATAAACTTTTTATTCAAAAAGAGATGGATTAGTATCCTGCCTTGTGGATTGCTCAAACTAATAAGTTAAAGCTCCGTGAATTGTCTTTTTGCATATTTTTTTAATGTACAGATTAAAATTCATTCACAAACCGGAACACAATTCTGAGCTAGAAAATTTACTAATAAATTGTTCATTTTAAATTTTTTGTCATTAGTAACTTGCTTACGCGCAAATAGGAAGGGATATTCGAGAAAAAAAATCAATTACGCTTGTTTGACCAATTTACTGATTGGCATTGATATATAGCTGGATAAGAAATGTCAAGACCTTTCCAGAAAAGCCAAATTTAACCAAATGGGTTAAAGAATGAGACCTCCAAAGTGATTAAACTTTGATCTTCAATAATTCAAAATGGCGATATTTCCAGTCATTATGTTTGGACGAAATGCTCGTCTAGACTACCTCTAAAATATATCCCAAAATTATTTAAAAAAAAAAGCTTTGGCTATTTTTGAGAAAAAATAAAAAAAAAACATGGTTTACAGGGCTGGAGGGGCGATAGGAGAAAAAGAAAAAAAGATCTTTCGAGATAATGTCCACTTATACGGCGAGAACAAGGACCAGAAGTTGATATCTTTCAACGTTTAACCTCTAGCTCGAAAAAAACTTGAGGTCATGTAAAAAAATAATTTCCGAAAAAAATGTTTAATTATCGGTACTTAACCGATTCATTACCGAAGAAGACCGTTGTAGTCCTGTTTAAAATTTCAATACCTTTCCAGAAAATCTGAATTTAACCAAATCATTTAAAAAATCAGAACGCCAAAGTGATAAATCTTCGACCTTCAATAATAATTCAAAATGGCGATTTTTCGAGTCGTTAGTAGGTTTGGACGAAATGTTCGCCTGTAATGCCTCTAAAAGATATCCGAAAATGAAAGAGATCGATAGTTTATTGTCGAAATGAAACAAAAATATGGTTTTGGTGAGGTTGGAGGGGATTATGGGTAGAAGGAAAGCAAAGACGTCTGGAGATAAAGTTCTTTGTTCAATTCTGGGTCACCGAAGGCCGGTAGTTGATATCTTTTACCGTTTATTCTTCAGAGCGGTGACAAAGTTGGAAAAAAGTCGAAAATTCTCTCTCTTTCGAGGAGTAAAATGAAAGCTTAGAAAAATACTCGTCATTTTTTGATTTTATAAAACTTTAAAGTGAAAGAATTAAATATTGAGAACAGGTGACAACGCTACTTGCGGGAAAAATCAACGCCTCTATGCGGAGAAAAAGAATGGAAAATTAAGTGAAATCTCGACAATTTGATTGCTTTCATTTCATGAAAAAAAATTTCTATTAAAATTAAGCCATGGAGCTCATACTGGATGAAAAGAGTAAAGATATTGAAATATAAATGAATTAAGGTAAAGTGCCCTTGAGTCGATCGGTTCCTCGACTCGATCGGTGGTCGATATTTGAATGTTTTATGGTGAATTTATATAAAATTGTCATTGATTCGTATTTATTTATGGAATAATTGACCTATTAATGTTAGATCATACGCCAAATATTAGTGCAAATATAAATAAATTGAATAAATACCTCTTCCGGTTGAATTGAGGAACCGATCGACTTGAGGGCACTTTACCTTACTCTATAATTAAGAAATAGCTATCATTACTTTTTTTGTATTTCTTCAATAAATTATGAGGCATTACAAATGCAACAAAATTAATCATTTGAATTTTAAAAAGTATAATTAATTGATAAATCGTCAGTTGGATCAGCAATTGTCGTAATTTCTTCATAACCTCATCAGCACTTCTTCTAATAATATGAAAATACACGCAGGGTAAAGCACGCTACCTTCGGACGACTCAAGCTTCGGACAATTCAATTTTGTCTCTATGTTCCTAATGGATTTCACCCATAGCATTTTTCTAAAAGTTTGAGGTATTGGACTAGCTTAAAATATAATATTATAATTGGCCAAATTAATTTATAACACAATGAAAAAATTAATTGTACGAAGCTTGAATCGTCCGAAAGTAGCGCGCTTTCCCCTACTGTGCAAGAACTGCACTGAGAAAAAGAAGAGGCTGCGATTAACTTTTTTTCGTCATAACTTTAACATTTTTTAGGTGTAAAAATATATCAACATTTTTTAATGTTAATTTTACACTTTTTAAGGGTAAAATCAACATGAAAAAGTGTAACTTTAACCCATAATACACCTAAAAAGGGTAAAACTTACACCGTTTTCGGATCAATACTGCAGGGTAAAATTAACATTTCCGGAATGCTATTTTAACTTTTTCGGATTTCTCTCAGTGTGCTGATGAGATGATGAGGAAGTTACGGCAATTGCTGATCCAACTGACGAAATCTTTTCTGTATATTGAAACTTTTACTTACTGAGCCTATTTATATGTGCCATTCAGGTATATAATCTTAGTATATTATTACATGAGTGGATAAAACCCATGTTTTAGTGTCAATCAATTTGGTGAAAAGATGGCAGGATTTCATGTGATGATCAGGAACAAAGGCATAAGATCCTTTGAATAGTCAAAGAGTGTAAATCTGATGAATGTTGTAGATGAACTCTATGAATGTGAAGCTCTTTGCAAAACGCCAACGCTTAATTTAAGCAAATTTGTCTAAATTAGATTCAAGAGGCTGTTTTCCCGTATAAGCTCTGCGTGATGCGATAAGCTTTTCCTATTTCCCTTCTATATATCGACGGTTCCATTCCATACTATTCTATCTCAGAATGACAACATTACAGGAGAGCCATTTGAAGTTTTGCAACTTAAAAACTATGTTTACGTGGAACTAAATTACTCTCGAACACCATGTATATACGAAATAGGTTCTTTTTAATGGTCTACACATAATGGAATTACCATCAAAGAATAATTCCATTATTTTCTTTAAATAATTATCATAATTTTATATAGAATGGAATTTTTGGATTTATTTACCTTTATTTGGATTCTAAGTCGACATAGAATAGTTTAACGCGGAAAATTTTGTACCAATAAACCTGTATGTCGACTTAGAATTATATAGTTAGGAAATACTGCCTACAGTTTTTTTCTTTAAGTGGACTTAGAATAGTATTACTTGGAAAATGTTGCAAATAAATCAAATATCACGCTCAAGCAACATTAAATATCTTAAGGTATTTATAAAAAGAACAATCTTTCATTTTCACGTTGGATGATTAAATTAAAGAGTTCACTATGAAGACTTTTTGTTTATTTTTTTATTTCAATTCATTTTAAACAAAGCTTATAAATATTTTTTAATTACAGAATATTATTCATCACTAAAGCATTCTTTCTCCACCATTTCTTTTTTAAGATCATCTTCCAAAACTAAATCTGCGAAGAAGTTTGAATACGCTTTTGGAATTACACTTTTATTGACAAGATTCATAAGGTCCTTATGCTTTTCTGCAGATATTGGCTTCTTCCCTTGTCGGATTTGAGGAATGGTTTTCAATGTCATCAGTTTTGGCATTGGTTTTTTACTCTTTCGAAGTTTTTGGTATGAACTGACATCACACAGTTTTATCTCATTTGCTTCTTGCTCAAAGTCGGTTTTATACAATAAAGTAAAGGGATTACTTTTTTGGACTTGAATTTCACGAATTTTAAGCCAAGGAACATTTTCTTTCTTAGAATTTTTGGTTGTGTTCGCTCCTTCAAGGAGAATTTTGAATGTGAGAAAATCTTCCATACACATTTCTTCAACTTCATACGGCGCTTCCTTTTTCTTTGCGTTACGTATTAATGAGTACCATTGATTTGGTACAAAAATTGTCTGATTTTTTGTCTTCTTTTCAATGAGAGCATGAACACTATCAGCTTCATTCTGGGTATGACCACGCTCTAGATATCGATGAGTAATGTCAATTTTGAACGTTTTACACATCCATCCATAGAATGCGGCCAAGCATTTATTTTTATTCTGAGCAGGACAATTATCCGTCCAGAAAATAAAATGCTTCGTACCTTTTTCAATCTCTTGCCTCATATATTCAAAAAGACAGCTGGCAACTTCCTCTGCTCCTCGTCCTGAGATGCTTTCATCCCAAACGTAACACTTGCCCAGCTTCTTGGCAACATCGAATAAGGTAAAATTGAACACATTTAGCTTTCTAGAGTAATACAGTGTGCTTGTTGGAGCACTTGGGATCGTGATAACTTTTTGGAAGTCAAAACAAGCTACCAATGTCTCTGGGTGATCCTCAGCATATTTCGTATCACATTTCTTTAACTCTCTAGCTTTTTGCTTGTTAAATAGATGCTCATCGTGCTTCTGTTTTTTCTCTTTTTGTTCTTCTGGGCTCAAGCTTTCGTATGTGACACATTCATAACATTGGTCCTTCTTAGGATTTCGAAAGGAGATATTGAATTCTTGATTGAAAATGTCACGATATTTTCTTTCAGAGGCAGGAGCGCATGACTCATTCTGATCATTGAGCCACTCCGTATACAGACCATGCATTTTGGAAACATTGAGCCGGCCATCAATAATTTCTCGCGTTGAATCCTGTCTGCAGTAATGCGCTGGTAGTCTAGGAAAAGAGTTAATATGCTTCCTCACAGAATCTGATGTGGCCTTGTCTTCTTCAGAGATATTACGTTTAAATTTACCCCTGTAGTCTGGTGCTAGTATCTTTGTTATTAAATTCGTTTTTTGCAGTGCTGTTTCAACAACTTGGGAGGTTATAGCTAAAGTGGACCTAAACATTGTGGCGCAAACCTTAATTAAGTCACCATCAATATTTGGCAGTCTGTAAATTCTGGAGTACCTTCTGCGACTCTCTTGGAACATAAGTTTCGTTGACTGCTTTGAAAATTCCGTGCAATGTATGCTCAGGAATTGACGTTGATAATTTATGTCCTTCAATGCGTAGAAATTTTTGAAATTATTCAGCCTATCATTCTCAGTCAATCTTTCACTGCACTTGAGTCGGCAAGACTGAGGACAAGGAGTCCCAATTTCACGCGCATCATACCTTTTATTATACCGTGTATATTCTTGCCCTGCATTACGCGCCATTTTAGCAATATTTTTTTGCCATTTCAATGGGCGTAGTTTTCTCTTACGGCCTTTTGGAGAGCCTTCAATTTCATTCAGTGTGTCCATAGAGTGTCCTGGGTGAGGTAACAAGTTACTGATGTTTGTTTCTTGCACGCCCTTTGAATGGCTTGGGCAAGATGAGATGTTACTGATTCCTGTTGCTGGTAATGAATTTGACGGTTCTGGGTGCGGTGGTGTATTGCTTCTGATTATCTCATTTGGTAAGTTGCACGGCGAATATCCAGGTTGAGATGAGGAGTTACCAATGTCTATATTATTTGGCAAGACCTCCAAATGCTCTGCTGCAGGAGAGGTGTCAATAATTGTGTCAATTCCAATTGGATATTCCTCGGAAGCTCCCTGAATAACCAAGCATA
Organism: Phlebotomus papatasi; assembly: GCF_024763615.1. Classification (NCBI taxonomy): domain Eukaryota; kingdom Metazoa; phylum Arthropoda; class Insecta; order Diptera; family Psychodidae; genus Phlebotomus; species Phlebotomus papatasi. The sequence goes on from NC_077223.1 coordinate 92,882,224, forward strand.
CTACTGAATGCACTGAACTCATCGTCTCACTACCGGAATTAACTGAAAAGGTACTACTGGAAAGTGATTCCATTATGTACTCATCATCTTTGCCATCATCTGGGAAACGTTCTGGCTCAGAGTCTGGTGATTCAGACGATGATGAATTCAATCTTATAGCCATTATATGCGATTTATGGTCCCTGATGTTTTGCGTTTATTCGGCTTATTTGCGGCTACAACACGTAAATTTATAGAACAACTCATTAGTTATCTATTATTGATTACAAAACGGTATAAACACATTACCTTTTATTCAGAAGACACAATAAAATGTATTTAATGCAGCGCAACAATTATTTACTTTGTATCCCATTTGACAGATTGCACAAATTTCCAAGCACACTGAAGTTAGCATACTTTCCCATATAAAATTTGAAAAATAACAGTGCAATATTTCCTAACCATATAATTCTAAGAAGACATATAATACACTTCATACAAATACTTTCCATTCTATACTATTCTAAGTCTTGAATTTTCAATTTTTTTTCTATTTTATGTCGACTTAGAATACTAATTTTTCAAAATAGTTCAAAAATTTCCGGGTAATACTAGTTTACGTCAATTTATACATAAAGGTAAGAATCTTTTTTTCACCCAAGAAAATTCTAAGTTGACTTACAATAGTATAGAATGGAAAAAGTGTGAAAATCCTTGTCTATTATAAGTCGAAAAAATTAAATAGCTCGTTACCCGGATATCCGGTGACCCTCATATTCACACAAGTTGTGGAGTTCAGTCTCAGGAGTAACATATCTCTCGGAGTAATATAATTCTAAGTCGACTTAGAATAGTATGGAATGGAGCCGTCGATATGGGAATAAAGAGATTTTCAGTGTACAGAAAAAAACCTAAAGTACCTCTCTGTCTCCCTCTCTAAGTATATCTTATATGCACTTATTTTTTTGATATGAACTTTTCTAAAGTATATATAATAAAATGAAGAATTTACTTATATTTATCCCTCAACATCATATACATCATGGTTGTCTACGTGTATCTTTTGAACCAAAAAGTAAGAAAAATGCTATTTGCTGAACAATAGAGAACAAAGAAAATGTTTCGTGATGAAAGTAATTTTCAGCAATGAAGAAAATGATTTCTCTGTATTTCTGCACAACATAATTTTCTCTCTTTTGGATGATGCAAAACGATTTATTTGTTGTGTTGAATAAATCTCCTGGTGGGAAAGGAGTCCAATTGAATTAAATCGCTTTTATCCAACTCTATATATACAATTTTGCACTGCAGGAGAGAAAATTTTCAAATTTCAATTAAATGTTTAAGATGAGTTTCTTAATACATCAAAATACTCCCATTTCCTGGGAATTTTCTCGATGGAAAATGTAAAAGTGAGTGGGTGAAAAATTAAACTCACTCATTCACACTGTAATCTCAACAATTCTCTGGCTTAATATTTACTATTTATCATTTACAAAATTTACAAATTATACCTTCAAAACTATGTGTATATGAAAATAAATTAACGTTAATTTATAGAGAAAATGGAGAAAATTACATGAAAACTACTGAAACACCTCAACGGGTATTTTCATTGGTTATTCTTGTCTCACACCCCCTCACAATTCCAAATGCTTTTTCACCTTAATGATTCTCATTCACAAACTACTATAATATTAGAGACTTAAGTGGTTGGCGTTCCTGAAGAGCAAAAAACAGGAAGAGGGCTATATTGTAGAATGGGGTATAGGGTAATATGATGAGAAAGAGTAATCATAATACCCCTCACTTACATAGTCCATTTTGCAATTTTACTTCTTTTTCACACCCAATTTTGCCCTTGTCGTAATACCGTACCATCCTCCACTTTCCTCAGCGCAACACTGTAAATTCAACACTCGAAAGAACTTAAGAGATGATACTTGAGGTAGAGTGGTATGATAAAAAATAAGCACAGTCAACATTACAGTGTGGTATGGAAGAAAGCATTTTCTTGTGGAAAATCTTTGAATTTTTAAACACAATAAAGTACAATGAACATCGATATCAGTTGCGATACTTTAAAAGCTTTTAATGCTATATATAATACCCCAAAAACAAAGTTAAAAGTATATGAACGTATATACTTAACCTACTTAAAGAAAACAATATGAAAATTAATTCAGCACTTGTCCAGTCGAAAATTTTACTAAAATTTTCCTTGCAAGAAATCCTAATTAATTATTTTGATATCTTAAACTTGAGCAGTTCCAATTTATTTAAAGTAGAGAAAGGAAAAAAACTGTGATATATGCACCGCCCGTAGAAGAGCATTTTGGGACATTAGGTGAAATTGTTATTAATTTCAGTTATTGTAATTTTCATAATAGGAGAGACCGGGACAGAATTAGCAAGCAAATGAAATTTTTTATTGCGTATAATTTGTAAAAAAAAATGTTTGTAGGGTAAGTGTGCCAAATTCCGGCCAGCCTGTAATTTCGGCCACATATTTTGCTCCTCGAATTTCCATTATTTTTTTTAATTTTTGCATACTCAACAGATTATACAATGCAAAAAATAACTAAAAATGCGAACAAGATGATCTGAAAAAGACATTGGAAGAATTCTGGAAGGGCAAGAAACTATGAGAATAAAGGTGGACGGAATAGGCCACCTATATATCTACATTTTTATTCATTTTAAAATGTATTAAGAAAGAATTTAGAGAAAATAAAGACGATTGACTGTCTACAAGGTTCCAAGCAACACTTCTTATAAAAAAGTAACAAAAAAATCAATTTGTATTAAAAATATTACATTTCAAACTTGAGACTTGGCGCTTGCATGCAACTATGCCGAAATTTGGCACACTTACCCTATCAGGTTGATAATTATTTCAACAAATAAAAAGGGAGGTGTTTATTTCGAATAAATTAATAGTGGTAAATTAATAGTAATAAGTGTATAACGTCAATAAGTATAGACTACGCCCTACGGAGCTTATCCCACTATTAAAAGTCCCTTGAATTTTCTTTTGAATAATTTGAGAACTTACTTTCCTTTTTGGGACTGTTGTGATCGTCGAAATTCGTTTCTCAGTTTTAATATCACACTTTATTTGCACAATTGCACAATTTAACGATCCCGTCTCATAGAAAACTTTAAACAAAGCCAATAATAATAATGTAAACAGATATGTAAAATTTTATAGTACGAACACAATAACTTTTGTTTGTAAACGTGTTTTCCAAATTTCCTGAGAGTGAGCAAGATGACTAGATCTAGATTTCACTCATTCTCACGGAAAAACCAAAAACATGTTTACAAAACAAAAGTTATTAAATGCTTGACAATATACCGGAAAATGAATTATGATTTTGCTAAAACATTCTATTTTAGCAAAAAAAAAATCCAATAAACACCAAGATTGAAAAATTTCTGGTTTTGGGCAGTTTCTTACAGAAAATGATATACAGAAAATTGAAGGCTTTTACAATGGAAATAGGCTTCAGTTTTAATAAAAGTTCAAATGATTTTTTTGTTATGATTTGCAAATATTTTTTGATTCCAAATTCAAATTTTTTAATTGATTTGATATGCAAGAATAACTGCCTCAGGAGGTACATGACTATTTCAGGTATGTCTGTCCTCTTTCCACATAGCTCCTACACCTCTGTTCCCAGTATAAATCATTGAAAATAAATCGGAATTAAAGTATTTTGCAACAATTTCTCTACCATATTATTATACTAAGAATTTTGTTTCGTATTTTCTTCGTTTAAGAAAAATTTATTGAATTTGCTGCGAAAGCTGACTTTTCGCAAACAACCCATGTCCCCACAAGAGGTGGAGAACCGAGAGATTCGCAATTGTGTGCGGATGATTGGGTATACGAATGGGGGGGTTTGGAACAACGTTTTGCTACCACAAACGACAAAAGGAGCTTTACTCCACCCATCCCCAAACACGGAAAGATACACTCACGATGGAGACAAGTAGATTGCAGTTGTGGTGGCTGAATTATTTGTCAATGTAATTGCTATTTGTGGGGAAAATTTATACGATTTTAAGCGGAGAAGAAAGGACTTTTTTTTCTCACTCGTCCTCGTAACTTGCAGAAGACCTATATAATAAAATTCTCTAGAAAGCATATAGCTAAGAGACACCACATTCATTGTAGTTCAGACTTTAATGAAAATTTACGACAAAAGACTATTCAATTTACTATTATTCCCCTTATTGTTTTATATTGATTCTTCTATATACATATAAATGTTCAATATAATGCAACTAGACTCAATGAGAAAGAAAAGCAAAAATTATGACGCCAAAAAAAATCTAAATACAAATTTATTCTTGTACTAACCCTTGAAGTGGAAAGTGCTTAGGCTTCGTACGACCCCAAGCTTTATAATGACTAAATATTTCCTAATTTCTCAGCAAATGTGATTCATCGCACCAATGAAAACTACAGGAATTGACCAGTTTTTTAAATAAATTGCGGAGTCACATTTATTCAGAGACATAGGAAAAGTTTAGTCATTACGAAGCTTGGGATTGTACGAAGCATGGGCACTCTCCTCTACTAATCAGATGTTTTTTGCTATTTAAAATTAGTCTGTCACAAAACATACATCTAATAGAAGAAGTAATTTATATTCTGATTAGACCTTACCAACTCTCAGTAAATTTAGACTCATAGACTCAAGCTGATCCTCGAGAATATTTATCTCGCAAAATTTGACTGTTGGGGATTAGATAAAGGAAATTTATGCAAGGACACTCTAACCCATGACCGTTATGCCCTAGACACACTTACGACTTAAGCCGAGAGACGACTTAGTGGAAAATGATGGAAATATTGTTTAAACATTATATCTAATATAATTATGCTAAGCCATCTCTCGGCTGATCCTCAAGTCTATCAGAGCCCTTACAAGCATTGCAGACCTAAGGCTTAGTCGTAATCGTAAGGCTTAATTGCTGTAATTTTTCAAAAAGGAATATTTTTGAAAAAGTTTTTACTTGGGTTAACAGCAATCGGCTTTATATATCTTGAAATTTATTGTAATTGCTTATTCTTCGTTTAGAAAATTCGAACTTTCGGAACTGGGCTAAACCTCTTTTAAAGACGGGTAAAGTCATAGTTTGGGCTGATCCTTAACTGTCGAATTTTATGAGCTATTCTGGAGAACTACGAGCCTAAATTTTTTTCTAGCTTTAGAAGGGTCTTTTGAAACTTTGAAAAAAAAGCAATGTAGAGATGTTTACTCCTCTGTCTGTTTTCAAATGTATAATACAAATTTGAAATTTCGGATAACGCGGAATATCAGATAATTTGATTAAAAAAATTATTAGGGGAAACTGGGGCACCACCAAACACGGAGTAGCATCAAACACTAATTTTTATTTCTAAACTACTTGGATTATCTCGACCATTTCTTCAGTGGACAAGCATCCCTATAATGCCTAAAAATTTCTATTAGTCTTGTCCTCTGATGTCGAATATCCTATTAAAAAAATTGCAGTGTTTGGTGCTACCCTGTGTTTGGTGGTGCCCCAGTTTCCCCTAAGATAGGCCGGGGAGGTTTGGGACCGTTTTCCATGTTTTCACTTTGAGGCATTATTTCAAAAAGCCGAAAAACTGTTTTAGAATTTTATATGGCCACAGTTATTGACTTTAATAAAAGGTTTTGATTGAGCTCAGAAAATAAATGGGCTTTCTTAGAAAAGCAAAATGTTTAGTCTCCGGAGCACCGTGTGATAAGAATGGGGATGTTAAGACATGGTTTTCTCTGAGATAATAATTCCATATTTCTGGCGATAAACTTTAGCCCTGGGTCAAGTACTTCTTCGGGAACAATTTCATCTGTGGTTTACACTCCAAATCCCATCAGTCTTGTTCCAAGAGACGTTTTCCAACACCATCCGGAAAACTTTGTGGTCTTCCTGATGCTTTCCAGTCTCCATACCGCTGTCTTTTAAGTTGGCTTTACAGACATTTCTGATAAAACACTTCTCTCATTTTTCCATATTTGTCACATATTTGGACACCAAAAAACCACGATAAATTATTAACTTTGCCTAAGAATTTATTTTTGTTCTTTTTTAGCAATAAAATGTTATTATGCATCTCAAATAACACCCCTCCAATGGTCCAAACTGTCCCATGTAGTCTTGGTATATAAAACATTTAATTAAAAATGTAGCATAATATCTACTAAATTTATGGAAATATTTTCCCAAATCTTACTATGTACTTGTATTTACTACTGAATACCAAGTGAAAAACTGAGACACCAAAAAACATTCTCATTTGATCAATTAAAAGAATGGTTTGTACATAGTAAGAAGATCGTAAAACTTCGTACTTTTTCACAAACTTTGTTCGTAACATCATCACTGAGCAATTTTAACATTTTAATTTGCTGAATTCAAATTAATTTGAGCAACCACATTTATGCTATTTTAACATAATTAAACGTGTTTTAATGGATCAAGTATTAGTTTTTATCAATAAATAAGTGAAGATCTATCAATTTAATTGGTTTTTAATGCAAAATAACGCACAGGAATAATTCGTTTGAAACTTAAATTGAATTTACAAATTGAAAAAGTCCTAATGTGATAGCACGGTAAGAGAGCCCATTTCCAATCAATCCTTTCAACCTAAAAATCCGACCGGTAGTTTATTACACTTGGGGCAGACCTAGGAAAATATGGTCGAATCAAATTCAGGATCTTGTATAGGAACGCCTTGGATGTGACCGCGAACACTTTAAGCGATTGAAAAAGCTGATAATGACTGAAAAATTTTACTAGATTTTTAAAGTTCGAATATTCTAATTCGTTTAGTCGGAACTCCGCGTAGTTTGGAAGTGCAAATTTTATACGAAAAGTCAAGCAATGATATAAATAGCCAGTGGGATTTCACAGTGTCCCCATAGGTACACCCTGGTATTGTTAATATGACCTCTGTTATTTGTTCATACTTGTCTAAATTCCCCTGTAAAAAGTATTCTGTATGTATCGCACTTGTATATGTCATTTTTAGTAATAACAAATTATTAATATACCAAATATACTAAGAGAGTATCATATCAAAACGTTTATAGAATAGTAATTTTATTTTTGCTTTAAAGTTTATTGTGGTTTGTACCACAGGATTATTAGCGTGATTTTGATAAACTACATATGAAGTACAGAAGGGCACACATATTCTATATTGAATATGATTTTGTGCGTTTCTGCGTCCGAATTCAAAATTTGATGAAAAATTGGGTGCAATTACTGATTCATTACGGATTTATTACCGGTCATATCTGTTGTAGATATTTTAGGAATTTCGAAAGCTTTCTAATGTACCAAATCTTGGCCAATTTTTTTTTTATTTCTGAAACTTTAATAGTGAAGCTGCCAATAGTAATACTAGAGTTGACTTACTTAACTTGCTAATAATTTCGAAAAAAATAAATACACAATAAGATTTATAGAGTTAGTGTTTTAATTAAAATGCATTTATTTGCATTTAAAAATAATGATATGTGTTTCGGTATACACAGCCGAGCCATACATGAGATATATAGCTATTATTTATCTTTTCAGAAAGGAAAATATACAATATAACGTATATAAGTGGGTTTTTGGTTGAAGCTCTGAATGCATGATTTTTATTATTCTCGAATCATTTTTAACATTGCAAACGTGCTTGACAAAATATCACAATTCCCTCGCGCTTTCGTTTCAAAAGATGCGCATATATCTTTCAAGTTGGAATGTAAAATCCTTTCTGTGATGCTTTCTACAATGTCTGAAGATATATTGTATTATAGCTTATTGCGAAAGTGGAATACAAAAGTTCTTTTTAGCATTGAACCAGCCAATATTGCAATTGGGACTATGTGGGTTTTGTGAATCTATCAAATGGAAAAAGTTTCTGATATTGATGTCAATGGAAAGGTGCAAGAAAAATATTCAGAATGACCTTCTGAAATATAACTCTGCGAAGATCAATGTCCGTGGTACTTGGTGATAATAATGGATACCGAAAACCTCTAAATGTTCTCCTCAGATGTACAGAAAGGGATCAACAATGGGACGTAGTAAGAAACGTGAACAGGATTTGGATGAGCCAATTTTTTTCATTTTGCATTTATTTATTCTCATATGCGTGAACCTTGTAAAAATACTTACATATCGAAAGGAAGAAATTTGATACAGTGCTACGTGAAGAGTGCCTTAATAGACAAGAAGGAAGCATGCAGTTAAAGAAATTATAGCGAAATTCAATATTCGCTGTATTGTATGATATTTCACCTCTTTGTCTCCTTTATTGAGCCTTCAGAATATATTAAATTTTTGACGTATCAACATGAGAAATTAGATATTCTCTTACATCCTGCATTACCTATCTCAAAATTTTTAATAAACATTTTGCATTTTATTTTTATTATGTTTTTTTTTGTAGACAAGAAACGATACGTATCGCAATTATGATGTTTAATTATGCAACCTCGGGAAATACGTGAATACTCATTTTTTTCTTTTTTCAAGTCTTTTTCTCTTTGAGTTTGAACAACAAAGAAGTGGTTCTTTCAAGAGAAGTAGAAAGTTTCAAATTAATAGACAAATCAATATAGTAAACCTCATAGAATGATGACAATGCCAAACGATTGCCAGAAGTTCAGATGTAGTTTTTCGGAGCTCCTTAAAATAGACCTATAATTCAACTAAGAAGTAAATCGCCTACCGGTAAAACATGTCTCTGAATTCTTTCAAGTTTGGAAATAGATAGAAGTCACTGAGGACCAGGTGTGGTGAATAGGCTGACTGAAGGACAAGTCCAAGCCCGATTTCAAGCAATTTGGCTTGAGTAAAACGAATTTGCTTTTTGATGAACTGTTAGAAAATATGTTGACCATCGTGCACAGAGCCTCTAGCGTACTGACTTTTTCCTAAGAACCCTGATCATTAATTGTAAATTAGAGCTTTTGTGAATAGACGCAATAAAAGTTCTAGAACCAATTCTAGGTGGTTCAATGGTGTCATGCTTAAGTTCGGTAAAAAGATCTTGGAATTTCTGATAAGAGAGAATTGGTTGCAATCGGTAAACCGGCAATAAAACGATTAAAAACGATAAGCAATGTTTGTCTAAAAATAAATTATTACTCCTAAACCTATATTTGACGATTTATTTTAGTTATTTATAAATTAAATTCTTATGGTTTTGAACCGGTTGATGGTAAATTATGCGAAAGTACTTTGTTAAAAATGTTATATGCATAATTTGTTCATAAAGTATAACTTCACCCTATAATAAGTCTTCATAAGGGATTGATGTTAAAGAAAATTTCCGAAGTGTCTCTGTGTTCAAATGTTTCATATTTTCTTCATTATCTGTTCAGTTGTGAGTCACTTCCCTACGTGGAGCACGTGAATGGCAAATTTTGCAAATTATTAAAGTTTCGTTATCACGTGAAATGCGATTACACTTACTGTTATAGTTCAACTGAAATATATTTGCATTTAATTGTGAGAATTTGACTTTCACAGACACTCCTGCAACTATACTCAGTGCTCCGGTTTCCTGTCCTCATCACCTCCCCAATGGAGATATATGAGGAGGAAACATCTGAGGATACAGTGTTGAAAACTTAGTGCTTTCAACGTATCCAAGTTGTAGGAAAATAAACTAATAGAATATTCGCACATTCTAGTTCCGCACAAGCGTTGAAGCACAAGAAGGTTATGGCTTGAGTGTCGAGTCATTTCATCCGAATAACACATTTTAATATGCATTATGCAGCAGCTTATAATGCGAATATGTATAGATCTTGAATTCCCTATATAAGATGTAATTCAATTATTATAGTAATAAGAAAATCTGTACTCTCAGAAACTTGAGTAATGGCATTTTTTGCTCATTATTTTTCTAAAACTAACCTTTTTTTTTTTTTAAAGAAATCGTTTTGTTAACATTACTTTTCTAGACAGACCCATATAGGAGGGCTGAGTAGTATAAAATACTTGTTCTACAGTTTGATTTTTAGCACTAAAATATTTCAGTACGTTTTTTTGGATTTCGTTGGGTGGACAAAAAACGAATTTTCAATGGAAAGTTTTGACTGTTCGAACTTCTCAGAGAGAGCTTTTGTTTATCTGTTTTGTTTTAATCTGTTTGTCCATCTGTCCGTCCGTGCCCGTCCAGACGTTACCACGCCTAGACTTGAGAGCTTCCCCTCTAAAACCATGTTTTTTGGGATTGCTAAAAAACGTGTAATGCGATATTTTTCGATATGTTTTAGAAATTACACAGACTTTGTCCAGTCTGCTCATAAGCATCGATGTTCCAAGTTTGAAGTGCGATATTTTCAATACTAATTGACTTTTTTTGTTACTCTCTTTTCAGAAGGGTTGTTTAGAAACTTGGCAAGGGTTTATTGTCTTTTTGTTTTTACTAAAATTAGTTTTAACACGTTTAAAAATGAACTGATATGTAGAGGTGAATTTGACTCTTATTTTGGACAACTTGGTTGTTAATTTGGACAACTTGGCTGTAAATTTCGACAGCTAATCCGCCTCAACAGGATGCCCATTGTTCTTCATTTCATAAACCAATCTTACTAAGTCCTCTTCCGGTTCATATAAGGGAAACGTAGAATATCACAAGAAGCCCGGAAACTTTCTATATCATTCATTAAAGTGAGTTGACTTCGGCATTCCGGGACCATTTTAAGGCTTTTCTGGGCTCTTTTCAAACTAGTCATCACAAAAGCTAAAACTTCACGAAATTTCGTGAGAAAAACACCTGTCCAAAATAAGGAGTATCATCTCACTGGTAAATATCTTTAAAAATTTCCCATTTTTCACACGAAAAATCTAATTCACAAGGCAAATCTCAATTCAGGTCAAATGTACAAATCATCAGTAACGTGAATCAACACAATATTCAATGAATATTCAATAATATCACTCAAAAAAAGCGAAGAAACATTGTTAGTACTTCATCAAAGCTAAATAAGACTGAAGTAAACACGAAGTTCTGTTATATTTCTCGTAAGCAGTTGCTCACAATAAATTTTCAACAAAGCAATTTTAACTAAAATCATATTCAAAATTTAACGTATTTAGTTTTAAAATCTTCCAAAAAGAACAAATATTAAGATAGAATTCATTATTCATCAAATATTGGAATAAAAATCCATCATTTTAATCAATTTATTTTTAGTGTCCAATGTTATCCTCAAAGTGTCCAAAATAAGAAACTGGACAAAATTATGAGCATTTGCCCTATAGGAAAATATCGTTGAATCATACCAAACAACAGTTTTTCAAGGTCAATGGTTAAAAGGCTCTAGAGTCCGCATTTATCAATCGAATGGTGTGGTATTTGGTCTTGGAATTCCTGACAAGCCTGAACCGATTCTAATCGGTTATGAACGGGTAACGAACCAGTTCATAATCGATAACTAATTTTTATCCGAAATTCAATTGTTACTCCAAACGTGTATTTTCGAAAATCTTTTGAGTGATTTATGAATCAGTTCAAATCGATTCGGAACCGGTAAACGGTAAATAGTGCCAAAGTACTTTTAAGGTATAGAATATAAGTTACAAGTCCGAGCACTTTGCAAAGCCTGGGACACTTTGCCACCCCTTCTTAAACTTTTTAGAAAAAATGTTGCAAATTTCATAACGACGAAACCGAAATTTAAATAACAAACTCATCTAAGAATTAATTAATTTCAAAGCTAGTGACGTGTACCTTCCTAACCTTTGACAGAAAATTTTAAAGTAAAATTAGAATAGGATTACATAGTAGATGGAACGTGTATAACCTTTGACTCAGAATAAGATCTCTCAATTTTGTCTTTTTAATATTTAAATTAAATCTTTGAACCTTTTTTAATCTCAGAATTGAAAGCAATATATCAAAAACCAAAGAATTTTTTCATTTTCCTTTTTACGATTGGTTGGAAATTGTACTACTGATATTTCAAAGTCATATGAGACAGAATTTTTATGCATTTCCAAAACTTTTCTAATAAACGATGTCTTATATTCGACAATTGCATACCACAGGTTGGTAATTTGAATTGTCAATTTCTCGTTCAAAAAATATACTTTCACTAATTTTGTTTGGCAAATTACTAAAAGTTTATTAGGAGCGTTCTTGCTGTTTCTTGTCACAAGTTGAATAATCCGTGCGCAATTGGTAAAAAAGCATTATATAAAAGTCCTGTTTATGCTAATATGGTAGGGGTTATACAATTTTGACCGCTTGATCTTTACGTAGCGGGCTATATTATTTTTCTTCTATAAATTCAAAAGTATAAAATTCAAAATGTTGAAACAACGAAAACTGTTGGCACATTGAAATAATTCACAGTTAAGACGGTTAAGACCTACCACAAAGTTTTATAAATAGGCACAATCTCAGCATTTTGGCCATTTTAAATATGAAAAGTAATGAAAAATACTTTAAAATCTTACTTCATATAGTACTTTTGCATAATTTTCTCTTCATATACACCTTGACTACTCTCAATATCCCTCGAGGACAATTTCAACTTTTTTTTCCCTTTCTTTGGTGTTCTTTTGTACAAAGTGAATACATTAAGAGGCACTTTGGATCCTTGAAGAAAGTTTTATATGCACTAGTGTATCTATCTGTCAGTTTTAAAATATTCTTTAATGTATTTCTGTGCATTTCATCAAGCTGTTTTTTTTGTATATAGTCAGAGATATATGCACATATATAACATTCAGAGCAGGCACAAGCAAAAGGCACTATAAGTTTTGCCGTTTCTACACAAAACGTGATACGGACTATGTAGTTTCTCGTACTCCTAAGGGTAAGGGTAGGAAACTTAGAAAAGATAAATGTACACCATTTACCATGTGATATGTAATGTGCGAATACTTAATGAAAGTTTCCTTATGTAAACGATATTTCTTATTTTACCGCAAAAATGTCTACTTTTTGGAGTGTTGACATTATTTTAAGATTTTAATTTTTCAGTCAGAATATGAAGTGACACACTCATCATCCTTTATTTGTTTTTCATCCTTGTTTCTCCGTTTCACTAATTTCCAGCTTTCACTCCTAATTAAATATCATTGAATATTTTTGGAATGCGAACATTAGGGGAAACTGGGGCACCACCAAACACGGGGTACCACCAAACACTGCGATTTTTTAATCGGATATTCGACTTCATAGGATAAGACCTATAGGAATTTATAGGCACTATATGGATGCTTGTCCACTGAAGGAATGGTTGAGATAGTCCAGGTAGTTTAGAAATAAAAATTAGTGTTTGGTGGTACCCCGTGTTTGGTGGTGCCCCAGTTTCCCCTATACACTTTGTACTTAAAATTCTATATAGAGACCTTCAATTGCTTTAATATCGCTCAAACTAATTTAATTAAAAATTTTGTTACACAATCTGTTCAAAATACAAGAACAAAATCAAATTTGCAAAACACCTAATTAAAGACGTTAGATAAATAATTGAGATAAAATGCAATTTCCCAATATTTTAATTGCATTTGACAAAATACACTGAATTTCTATGTGAATAAAGATGAAAAGCTGTAAGGAATTTTCTTGGGTATAGTTGTAAAGTGAAATGAGAGAGAGAAAATTTTTGTTCATCTTAAGCTTTTGATTTTACAAGACACGATAAGGTAATTTCTTTGCAATTTCGCGCATCAAAGAAATTCCTTTCATATGTCAGATTCCGTGATGTTTCTTTGCAATCCTTTCGAGTGTCATGTTTGAGTGAAAGATAGCATGGCAAAGTGACACTGTCTGGAATTTGCCACAGAACGTACACCTCTCATAAGAAGTCTGACTCAAATGAATACTTCCCAAAGTCTGTATACACTTTTTTTGCACAAAGAAAAAAAACTTAAATAAAGTGAGCAAAAGAAATTCTAGTCGTACGTCTTAATAGTGATTCCTTAAAATAAATAAAGGTTGTGTTGCTTCTTCGAAAAATAACTTTGTAATACGATTATTTGCACTTCGCTCATTCTTCCTGAGGGCACTTCTAGAACAAAGTATCAGTCGTGCTTCTAATTATACAAAATCTTCAACCCGGAATCTTAGAAACAATAATTTACTTGAATAAAATAGGGGAAACTGGGGCACCACCAAACACGGGGTACCACCAAACACTGCAATTTTTTAATCGGATATTCGACTTCAGAGGATAAGACCTATAGGAATTTATAGGCACTATAGTGATGCTTGTCCACTGAAGAAATGGTCGAGGTAATCCAAGTAGTTTAGAAATAAAAAAAAATTGGTGGCACCCCGTGTTTGGTGGTGCCCCAGTTTCCCCTACACATGGAATTAAAAAAAAAATGAGGGGCATGTTAACGATTCTTGGGTCGACTTATAGGACGTCCTCCGAAGGTCCCAAGTCGCTATCTCTTACCGTTTGGTCTCTAGAGCTGGCGACATCCGGATGGACAGACGGACAAACAGTGTGACGACATTTCTCAGAAATCGTCTGAAACGTGAATATTTATTGACAAAAGTGGTCTCCGGGAGATGGAAGGTGGAAATTATGGGGGGAGGGGGGGGGTGAAAAAATCGAGGGATTATATACTGCTCTCTCCGTGGAGTTCGATCAGTAAAAAGCAATTAAATTCAGTTTGAAAATTTATGTTTTCGCAGAAATATTTGAGTATTGAAATTATGTGGAGAAAAAAATAGGTATGAGTAAAATTTTAAATATCAAAAGCTTTATGGGATACATAACTCAGCGTTTAAATTCCTATTCAATGCTATTTTATTGCTTGTATTCAACGAGAGAGGTATATTGTAAATACTATTGTACATATTGAACACTACATACAGTGTTGGCCAAAAGTTTCTTGACAAATGAAGATTCGAGAAACTGAAACAATGGTTTTAGGTGGATGACGAAACGAATTTATTTGTTTAGTTAGAAACTCAAAGAATTCATAGTATTTTAGGATGAAAGGAACACCTATTGACACTTTAAAAACTCGTCAGGACTTATTGACACCCTACTCTGTACCATTTGAAATACCAAAATCGAAAATTTATCCTTATCGAAAAACGCAGATTAATGAAAAAAAAAGTTATATAACTTAGATTTTATTGGATGCATTAAATAAATTTCAATATTTTGACAAAAGTGGCAATAGGGATTCCCTGTCGAAGAGGTGTTCCTTCGACCCTACTTTACTTTAAATGCAAAAATTAGTGAAAAAGAAATGAAAATTTAATTAAATCAATTAGGGATAATCCAAAATTTAATTAAAACAAAACTCTCAAAGGTGAGGAAAAGGATTGATAGCGTACATAGGCAGTCTGGTGTTGAGACGTAAAAGTCCTCCGAGATTCCTCACAGGCTCCATCCGCGATGAACTCTTTTCGTGTCCGGGTGTTAGATATCAATTTCCTTTTCTTTTCGACCGGAAAAGAACACTTGGAGTTAGTGTCCACCAAGATCTACGGCAAACTCTTTCGATGAGTCCCTCAACAACTCCTCCCAAGAGGCTGAAGACCTCCCATGAGAGGGACGAAACATGACCGATGGGGCCCATAGAGTGAATTTCCTTCCGGGAATACCGTAGTCATCCAGTAAGGCTGATCAGGTGTCCTGGGTGGCCATTATCTCAAATGCAGATCTCGCCTCCTTCTGATCTTGGCTGGATAACGCTGTTCTCATGCAAAATTGCCCTTTTCTTCCGGGACTCTCCCCCAAATAGAAAAGAATTAATTACCTCCACTCTTCTCTCACACACTCCGTACTTGTTGGAGGACAAATCCAGACTGATCCGATTGCGAAATATTGGGATGGGTTAAAGATGGAAACGACACAGACAAATTACGAATTACTAAAATGTTTATATTTTAAATTAAAATTGACCGTTATAAAACCAGATGGGAAAAAATAATTTTAAAAAAACCTCTTTCATTTTTTTTTCTATTTGTAAATGAGTTGCTTATAATCCTTATATCTTATTTATGTATTAAAATAAAATAATAAATCATTTTATTTCACATAAAAAGTACAGTGGGACCTCGATAGAGTCAACACCCGATAGAGTCAATCTCCATTAGAGTCAACATCTATTTTTTTTACTCTACGGACTCCGATAGAGTCAACTTGCACCTAAATTGACTCCGATAGAGTCAACTTTTCTTTTATTATTGAACTAATAATATTATATGATTTCAATATGATCTTTTCAAAATAAAAAACAGTCTTATTGTGTATCAACGTAACATCTTTGAACACAAGAAAAATATTTATGTAAGGACATGGTAATTTTGTGATAAAATTCGTAGGTATATTAACCGTGTAGGGGAAAGTACTCTCCCTTCGAACGTTCATGCCTTCGAATAATGTGAATTTCTTTTATGTTTCCTAAAAGACTTACATATAATTATGACATAATTATCAATAATTGATAATAAATTACTTAATATTTAATAGAAATGTGTGTAATTCTCTTAGAAAAACTAAAAGAAAATTCTCATTATTCGAAGACATGAACGTCTGAAGGGAGAGTACTTTCCCCTAATCATGAACAAAATAATTTTCTTTACGTGATTTTAAGCTTTTTGATTGATTGAAAGTTTTCTTGTCTTTTCTCTCTTGTCTTAAGATTTTTTGATTAGGTCTGTGATCACAATGTAAGAAATTTTGAGCCATCATTAATTTGAAAGTGAATAATGTTATGGCAAAAACAAAAAAAAATATGAACTCGAATTACAAAAAAAACATACAGAATAATAGATTTTTTGAGTATAACATAGTGAAGAAACTTTTCTAAATTTATTAAACTTTCGAACTTTTTAAAGACATTACTTCCTTGAAAAAAGTACATGACAAACTATCATAAAAATTTCACTTCTAAATAAAATGTGTAAATTTATTTAACCTTACGTTATTAATTTAAAATATCAGTATCTCAAAAGACAATTTGAATCAAAAATAAAAATAAGTAACAGAAAATTAAAATTTTTAAGCAAAAAAATTTTAAGCAAATTCATTAAAAAGGAATTGTCTGCGGATATGCAAATTTTCTTTATGCATAATGCCATTTCGCGGGTTTTTACGGTCCCGAAAATGTGCATATCCCCGGGACTGAATGCATTTACTAATAATAAAAATATTCTTAAAAATCATTCCTTAATCTTTAACTTTTGCCTAAACACACGACTTTTTTGGGCCAGAGGATATAGCATTTATGGATTAATTTAATAAAATATTCTACTATCTTGTTGAATTTATCAATGATCTAGTAAAAACATTAAATAATACCCCTTTATATCAAAATTTCACATTTTAATTGATTTTTTCGGACTCCAATAGAGTCAACAGGCCTGGAAATAATTAGTTGACTCTATCGAGGTCCCACTGTAATTGTTTTCCCAAAGTTGATCATTTTTCATCGGCCAAAAGTTTGTTGACACATTTTGAAAGTAACTCAAAATGGTCAAATACATACAGCTAACTTTTTTAATCCTATTAATTTTGAAGTTATATCATTTGAGAAGCAAATGATGAGTGTGCACATTTCTGAAGTTTGCAATGGTCTAATTAGGCATATATAAAAGTCATGATAAATAAATAATAAAATTCAATTCAATTTATTAAATAAACAAATAGGACAAACTGTCCTCTGTACAGTGATTATCCCTATTCAATTAATTGTTTTCGATTTAAGGAGTGGCAGTCACAAAAAAGGTATCTCTTGTCAAATAAAGTATTGGTTAATCAGTCAGCTATTTGCAAAGTCTTTTGCCATTTTCCCACTTCTTTATGCACAAAAATGCCTATATACTGAATTTTTTTTAATAACCTGAATAACCTTTATCAGTTAATTATTAAATTCCAAACTTCAATTGTATGGTGAAAAACGGTCAGAATAAAATATGCAAAAGATATGCATAATAACGTGAATTTTTGATAATATTCTGCATAAATTTTAAAAATATACTGACCTCATTTTGGCCACTAGAGCTCCATTTTTCTCGTCGATTGATGAAATGTTGAAGGAATATACAATTTTTATTATCTTTTATAAATAGTTCAAATGCAAATGTCCTACCATATAAATGATTTATTTATATAGAATTTTAAGCATAAATGGCATATCTCTGTTTGTAAATAAGAAAATCAATACAGATCTTAACACATTTTTAGTTTTTTTTTTGGTGAATTTTCTTCTACAAAAAGTTTAAATGCACTTGAAATGGATCAAACTGAGAAAAAAAAAGCAATTGAGAGTGTACTCTCAATTAAATTTTCAAACAATTGAGAATTTATCTCTGAACTTCAATTCATGCTTCTCACGTTCATTAATCTCCATCTATTTACTGTGCTGGAGTACATTAAGGCACAAAATATTGATGAAGAGAGATGGAACAACTGCATCTTGCCAAATATCCAATTAGATATAAACTCACTTATCATTTGTGTATTTTTTTTAATTCTTTTGCCAAAGAGTGAATACAGCAATATATAACTTTCAGAACATTATCTTTGTGTAATTTAGTTCAATTATTTTATTTATTTTCAAAAAAAAAATTATGTGGCTCTGAAATATGAGGCAATGTATTTCAGAAAACCATATTGACGGTATACGACGGTAAATGCTATGGTTTTCTGGTAGCCTATTAAAACATACAAGTTATATATATGTTTCAGTATCCCTAACAAGATTTTTGATGAAAGCTTTTGAGTAAAGTAAATTTCTTGTGAGTACATCAAAAAATTATCTGGTTTGTCGTAAAATTCCCCCCACCCCCCTTCAATTAACGTAATTTGAAGGGATTTACAATTTTGATAATACAACGCTTATGCTTATGCGACGAAAATATTAAAAGCAAATTTCGACGATAGCAAAGTCAAAGAATTTACCTAAAGGGAAATTTGTCTCAATGTATAGGTACTATAGTAGTATACATGGCATTAGAGATGAAGGGACTTTTATTAAACCCTCTCAGCTTTTCCACAATTAAACAAAATATATATGAAATCCCCTCTATATTTTTCTTCACATTTTCCTATTCATGAATCTTTCCACGCAAAGCTCAAGAGAAAATTTTAACTCGGTGAATTTTCATACTTCAGGAAATTATTCAGAAATTCATTGGAAACTTTGTCCCACTATGTGAATAAAATTCACACATAAAGACTAGAAGGCAATTTCATACATTTTGTTGCTATAGAATAAACATTAAAAAAAATTAAATATTAAGTCAAACATTATTGTTCCGATATTAGAGAACAGTATTACATTAAACCTTGACTTTTAATGAGAGGATGTAAAAAATATGGATGATAATTTTACTAAATTTATATAAAAATCTTTATATAAAACTTAACGATTTTAGAATTTTACTGAATGATAAAGTCTACAAGTTTAAAGAATATTAATGTGGTAATGAAACTTTTACCGTAGATGCGGGTGATTCTGCCATCCAGAAAGGAGTTTGTCACCCAGATTTTTGCTTTTAAATCTAGCACTTAAGGATGATCTTTACCGATCAGACATGGTATATAGAATCGCTAAAGATCATCTTTAAATGCTAAAATTAAAGAAAAGCTTAGGAATATCAGGGATCCGGGTCGCAATGTCACTCTCAGAAGGAAAAATTATCCACATCTACGGTACTAATTGTACTTCACTGAGCTAAAAAGATGTATAGGGGAAACTGGGGTATCACCAAACACTAATTTTTATTTCTAAACTACTTGGACTATCTTGATCATTTCTTCAGTGGACAAGCATCCCTATTGACTAAAAATTTCTATAAGTCTTGTCTTCTGAAGTCGAAAATCTGATTAAAAAATCGCTACCCCGTATTTGGTGATGCCCCAGTTTTCCCTACGTCAATACTTTCCAATCTCTCTTATACCAGCAGATATAGAGAATTGTGGTCAATAATAAATAAAGTATCCTTGAGGGCAATGTCTAGTGTTGATCATCTATTATGCGCCATTTACAGCTTAAGCTTTGTTCTTGCAAGCAACCCCTTTATAAAATAGGGGAGGGTGAAGCAGTATCACTCAGACACTGGGAAAAATCCGAAAAAGTTAAAATAACATTCCGAAAATGTTAATTTTACCCTGCAGTATTGATCCAAAATCGGTGTAAATATTACCCTTTTTAGGTGTATTGGGGGTTAAAGTAATCCTTTTTCATGTTAATTTCACTCTTAAAAAGGTGTAAAATTAACATTAAAAAATGTTGATATATTTTTACACCTAAAAAGTCAATTTTAAGCGCAAAATTGACATGAAAAAGGGTAATTTTAACCCATAATACACCTAAAAAACACAATATTTACACCGATTTCGAGGGTAAAATAAACATTTCCGGAATGTTATTTTAACTTTTTCGGATTTCTCTCAGTGTTGGGCATAAATGACCACGCCCCCCCACTTGTCCGTTGTCCCGTGCCCCATGTAGAGCAGAAGATTTAATGTCGGCAAGTCCGCTTACCATTGACGTGGCCCATTTTTGGGCAAGACAAACTTAATTTTAGGCCTCGACACGATTATTAATAATAAAAGGGGAAGGCGGGACCAATTAAGGGCGACTTTTAAAAATAAAGTTGTGAAATAACAAAATAAATCTAATGTAATGAAAAGCGTAATGTAGCGAGTTAGTCTTAAAGTAAAATTTTAGCTGCGTGAAACTGCAAAGCCTTCCCCTATATCGAAATAAAATCAAGAAATACATATGAAATTCGTATTAGCACGATTTAACAACTTTTACCTGAATTTTATCTGTTATTTTAAAAATTCTATAACTAGAAATTGAAATATAGATTCAATGGACCTATGTGCTTCCCTAATTCCTGGCTTTTGAAAGAACAGTATAAAATTGTTCCTAGAAGTAAATATCACGAGGTACAAGGGCATATGTTTGCATATAAAAGCCAATATTGAAGTTAAAACTTTTGTCAAATATTAATCAAATTTCTGATACATTTTCATGCACGATGCGTTTGATATCAAAGGAAAATTTATTATTTAATTGAATTTCGAATGTCCTCAATTTTATTGTGGTACAGAGTCATGCTGGGAAGCCCTTACATGAAAATTGTGAGACAGCCAATTATTGTCCACGTGTAGGAATGCCTTAGAGTAGACTTCTATGTCATAAATTGAATTATATCACTCTTTAGAGCTATCCTACGTGTGTGATACTTGAAAAGTTTCATCGCACAATAAAGAGGCACAATGGACCCATTTTCCATTACATCACACAACACTATAAAATATAATTTACCATATCGTCACCATGATATTTTATAATGAAATTGTTTCAAAAGAAAAGTAAGTTTTACTGAACTTCTGGAGTTTCGTATTCAAACTTTGAAGATAGTAAAGTTTCTTCCTTTTTGTCCAGTTGTCATTTAAGAAAAAAAAGATTATTCCGACCCAGAATTCTCAATAACCGTGTTATACAAATGTTTGCACGTGTAGAATTACATCTGCCGAAATGTCATTTCCAAAGATGTGTTGTAGTATCAATAAATCTTATTTGTGCTAAACACGTGTATCCAGTTGAAATTACACAAAATTTTCACTCTACATGGCTTTACAAATGTTATTTGAATTAACCTCATTCACATTCATGCTCATTGTGTGCTATTTATTCAATTCTATGATTATATCAACAGAATCAACAGAATGGCCAGAGTAATTGCATGTTTTCCACAGACATATGAGTAGTGTTAGGAGACAGTTGGGGTCAATATATTATTTGTGGGATACAAAATAATTAAACGTTTACATAATAACGACCAAAAAAACAAGTTACTGAATTTCTATCAGAGTGTTCTCACAATGAACAATAACATTGGTGCTTTCCATATTCAGAAGTATTAAAAATTTATTAAAGTTTTGCTGATATAAAACAGAATATTTTTATAAAGTCAATTCGAAAGTCGAAATATACATAACATTTAGAAAAATAACACATTAAAGTGCATCATTTTATGCAAAATAATTTATTCATTTTTATAGCTCGAATTCAACAGAAAGAACAGATACAATCGCTCGATTTTTTCATCCCCTAAATTTTTACTTTCTAATCCCGGACAGCAGGTGTTTCAGACGATATCTGTCACACTGTTTGTCCGTCCATCCAACTGCCGGTTTTTTCGGCAATGCACACACAGAGCACAAACGGTTGGAGATAGAGACGTAGGATCTTCGGAGGACCTCCTTGAGTCGACCCTGAGAACATTAATATGCCCCTTATATTCACCCTCTTCATCCTCTTTTTTGCATTTTTGGATACACGCAGAGAAATCTTCGACTAAAATTAAGAAATTTTCACACAAATTGTACTAGAATTGGGGTAAATTTTGCTTCAAGTAATTCGATTTCTTAATTTTAGGTTAAATTAATAAAAATTGCCTAAAAGGTTGTAAGATTAATTTAAGTAACAAATGGATAATTTTTTTTAATCTTTATATCATTTTAGAATATTACGGATTAATAATAGTTTTAAAAAAAACAAAAAAAAAGTTTAAAATAGTTTTAAAATAGAGCACTCAATGGGTCAAGTGGTAGAGCACTCGCTCTATGATGCAAGTGTCCCGGGTTCGAATTTCCTTTAGGTCACCAGGAATTTTTCTGGCGTTAAAGGTGTTCGGAGTTCGGATTGCATCCAGTAAGCTTCACTGCACTTGATTTCACGTGGCATGTCACTGACAATATTATCCCGTATAAGAAAAAAAAATATTGTAAGTCTAGAAATCCCCTTGCGGGAAGGCCTAGTTTCTTCATGGAATATGGTGCTAAGCATTATTATTATTTTCAATGGTTTAAAATAGGGTTATTCCTAAAATATCGAGAAGATCAATTTTAGTAATTGAAGGATTAATAAGTAACTATCAGGATTGCTTTTAGAATGTCCAAGGGGTGAATTTTAGTAGCATGAGGGGTTTATTTTAGTAACTTTCGGGATTGATTTGAGAACACGATGAGAGTAAATTTTAGTAATGTAGGGGGTTAATCTTAGTAGCCTGTGAGGTTAATTTTAGTGACTGGAGGGTTAATATTAGTACATTTTAGTATTAATTTTAGTAACATGTAAGTTTAAGGACAAAAATTTAAAACAATTCTTTTGAATATTACACATAAGTAAAAGTAAAATTAACTATATGATATAGTTACTCAAAAATTACAACGAAAAAGTAAATTTAACAACAATTCGAGTAAGTTTTAGTCATTCTTTTCTTAGTAAATTTATTCGTTAGGTATCTATTTTTTTTACATAGGGGGAAGTGGGGCACCTTTGAAAGTGGGGCACCTTTTAAATTGGGATTTCTAAATTGGGAAGCTAAATTACATTATGATATGGCTCAGTTTCATTTCAATAGGAAAAAAATCTCTTTTTCAAAGGTGCCCTACTTTCAAAGGTGCCCCACTTCCCCCTAGTGTCTTGACTTGTGCATTTGATTTTTTCAGCTCCAATGCCAAAAAGTATTCTGCGAGAGAAAGTTGCATACTTTTTTGCTTGGCTCCGGTTATTTTATATCGAAGACGAAATACGTAATAATTAGCTACTTCAACGCCTCTGAAAAGTTTTCTGCTGCGATTTGTATTCCATCGTTGTGTATTGAGACCTTCTTCATTGATTTACTTTCAAGTATGAAAGGCTGGACAGACTTTCTATTGACAGACGCCGCCTCATATCTCTTGTCTATTTTTTTTATATTCGGAGAAGTTCCTGATTTGCAGCAAGACTCCTTCTTGACTATCTTTTATAGTAGGGGAGAAATCCTATGCTTTGCACGGTCCCAAGCTTTATAATGATTATTTTTTTCCTGTTTTTCAATAAATATGACTCATCTCACCCAAATTTTAAAAAATAGTCGTTATAAAGCTTGGAATCGTGCAAAGCATGGACACTTTCCCCTATATTTGATCATCTTTCCATTTACCTTCCCAATATCCGGCTTCAAAATGCCATAACGCATTTTGAAAATGAGAAAATCTCGGGTATCTGAAAATACATTAAAATAAATATTAATTTAAAAGATTGAGATATACCTACAAATTGATTTATGAATCGGTTAAGAACCGGTAAACAGTAAATGATGTAAAAAGTACTTTTGAGGTATAACATGTAAGTCACGTGTTCGAACAGTTCGCATCGCAGGGTCTGGGACGCTTTGCTATCCCTTTTATGAAAACGACTTCAATACCCAATTTGCAATTTAGAGATAAACCTGCCCCACCTTTCCCTACTTTCGACCTTCCATAACTTCTAAAAAAAATAATACTCCCTCTTTTCCGAAAAAATCGTATGTTTAATTAATTCTATGTCTATTTAAATAAATTTAAAGCAATTTTTAGTTTGGTTTATATTCTGCGTTGTGTTTAAGATCAATATCTCTTACTACATAACTTGGGTTTTTTGGCGTCTAGACAGGTAGTATACGGCTGAGCCAGCCAAAATCTCGAACGCCAAAATCCCGAAAGAGCCAAAATCCCGAAAGAGCCAAAATCTCTAAAGCCAAAATCCCGAATGTTCAAAATCCTGAAAGGGATGAAATTATATCCAGGATAATATGTAGAATAATTTTCCAAGACACAGAACATTTCCCTTTGCCTCCAGCAAGCGCGGGTGCAATCTTGAGAATAGCTATAACAGATTTAAGAATTCGGGATTTTGACTTTCAGGATTTCGGCCCATTCGGGATCGGGATTTTGGCCGGGATCTAGCATACAGATAGAAAAATATCACTAAACTTGTGATATTTACTTTCCACAAAATTTGAAAATTCTAAAATTTTGTTATTAAAATTACTTTCTTTATAATATTTGAAAAAAACACTTTAACGCTTAGGCGACAATGTTGTATGAAAGCGACTATAACATAATTCGATATAAATAAAGGGCGAGATATTTAGATAGCCAACAATCAAGAATAGAATGATAGATGTTGTACTCTCTGACTCTGATATTAAGCCTTGATTCTAGCAATAATATTGTTATCCAATTACTTTTACCCGAGTGATGGAAAGCTATTAATTATAGTTAAAAACACTGCGCTAAGAGCGGTAAGAAACCCATTAGTTCGAACCAGGTAATAAACAATTCCTAATTGTTTCTAAGTATATGTAAACACAATCATATGTTATTTAAAATGCATTATCAATGTGATATACAGTGCTTATAGACAGATAAATGTATTCATGTAATTCAGTTCACAATCTGTATTATAAAATTTAATGTTTTTTTCTTTCCTGCTATTTTACAGTCATTTGGCATTTGGTGGTTTTCACCCAATTGAACACAATACCATCCACAATAAACTCGAATTAATAATTGAAAATAATCACAATTCATGACAGATAATCGATATATAGTTGACGCAAAACATTTTGTGTGCGGAAACACTCGACCGAAAAGCTATGCCCTGGGGGAAAATTTTTCTTTGCTAATTTTTCATAAGAAGTACATAATATATCAGTAACAATGGGGACTTTCTTCTCAACCATTGCTAAAATATCTATACATATACGTAACATAACTTATGTATACAGTGTACAAAATTGCTCGTAGACCACTTATCGTATTATTGGGGAGAAGAAAAAAACTCCACAGCAATAACTTTTTCTCTGCAAAATGTATTAATCATGGCAATTTTAATTAATTTCGCATGTGAAGACATCTTATTTGAAAATCTATTTTTGTAAATAAATAAAAGGAATTATAGCATTAATTCCTTAGAGACTTTAAGAAATTAAACAGGACACAAACGATCTGGTAAATAATGAAATAAAATATAAAAATAAGGCCTATTAAATGTGCGTAGATAAGTTCTAGGTAAAGACGCGTCAATGCTTCTCGAATAACGATAACGTTTTTGTAACAAATTTTTTAGAAAAATAATACTTCCAAAATTCTGAATTTTAAAATTAAACAGAGAAAATTTATAAAACAACACATGAAGAACTTTTTGTACAAGATTAATTCAAAATATTCAGAATTTAATGCTTTTAATACTTCTAATAGTTAATAGTTTAATACTTAATAGATGTCATACTGTTTGTCCGTATGTCTGGGTGTCATCAGCTCTAGAGACTAAACGGTTAGAGATAGGGACTTAGGACCTTCGGAGGGTTTCCCATAGGTCAACCCTGGGATCACTAACACGCTCTTCATTTTCCGCTTTTTTCAAAAGCGTTGTCGTTCGATTTTTCATTTTCGGATATGTTTCAGAGATTATCCAGGTGAACATTTCGTCCATATATGAAAATACCATTGAATCATTCCTAATAACGGGTTTTTAAAGTCGTTATCATCATCATTTTCAAACGTTTATCCGTATTGGAATCACGATCCCATGACATCCAGTTTAGCAGCCCATGCCGTCTCAGGAAGATTTTCGCAGTCGATCTAAAGGCGCCCCAACGTAAGTTCTTGAATTTGATTCAGCCACTTTGTCCTACGTGTGCCCTAAAGTCGAGGTCTCCTAACAATGGCTTGCATAGCTTTTTTGGAGAATATTTCAAGCGTGAAAGATTCCCCAGAAAAGCTATGCAAGCCATTGTGAGGAAACGTCGACCTCAAGGCAGACGTAGGACAAGGTGGCTGAATAAAATTCAGGATCTTGCGTGGGAGCGCCTTGGGATCGAACCCGAACATCTTCCTGAAGTGGCGGAGGATCGATAATCGTGGGCTGCTAATTTGGATATCATGGGCCCGCGACCCCAATAGGGATAAGCGGTTGAAAATGAATGAATGAATGAATCTTTCAAGCGATGAACATGACCATACCATTGAAGTTGTGATCTATCGATTCGAAGAAGTAACATCTCGACTCTTAGCGCCTCACGAACGGCTACGTTCCTCACTAGATACAAGCGAATGACTCCTTTAATCGCCTGGAGGTATCTCATCTCGGCAGCTGGTACTCGCAAATTCACTTTTTCGGTCATTACCCAAATCTCATAACCATAAGTGAGAATAGGAATAAACACGGCTTTGAAAATCGGTAATTTATACAACCGACTACGCTCGGCCTTCCTCATCACGCTTCTGCCAAGCTCCCTCAGTACCACTATCCTTGACCAGAATTCTGCGTCTATATGTCCATCACTCGTGAACAAAACCCCGAAATACTTGAACTCCTTAACTTTTTCAATGGTTTCTCACTAACGTAAAGTGCATTGTACAGGTTGTCGGAAGATTCCCATTACCTCAGAACTTTTTCATAATAAATGGTTAATTAGGCTCTATGGACCGTAGTTCTCAACCGAATGACATCATTTTTGGGTTTGTTGGAAAGGTCTTGGAATTCCTGACTAGACTGAACGGGTTCCAATTGTTTACTAATTTATAATAAATTCAATTTCATAACTCTTAACCTATTTTGGAAGATATTTTGAGTAATTTTTGAAATAGCTTAAATCGATTACGAAAGTATTTTTAAGTTCGAGCATTTCGCAAAGCATTCCCGGTATTCTTTGTCTCTTCGCCCGAAACAGTAAGGAAATTTCAAATGCTCTAAATTGGAAGTGATTCCAAATTAATTTATTTCACCCTACTGCATTTTAGGAAATGATTTTCTAGCAATGGGAACGACATCTAATCGAAGAATCTAGGGTTAAAGGAACATCTATTGACACTTAAAAAATCATATCCTGATCTATTGGCATCCAGTTTTATATCACTTGGGGTATACATTTTAAAAAACTATCCTTATAGAACAAGGGAAAATAATGAAAAAAACATAAATAAATTTCAATATTATTACGAAATTTGAAATAGGTATTCGCTGCTGAACAGGTGTTCCTTCGACTCTAACAACTTTTTGGGCAATAATAGCTCGTTTCACCTATTAAATGATTTCAAACAGGCAAATTAGTGATATATCTATAAAATTGTCTATCCGACCTTTAGTTAATAAGCCGAAAAAATACTATTTTGCGAAATAAATCGCTAGATAGCTCCCTCCTACGAGATAGCTAAGCAAATTTAGGCAATTAGATGCTAAAAACATACCAAAAGTGTAAGTACACAATGTGCAAGATTTCTCTTGTGAGCGTAAGACTACATACTCTTAATTAAACTTGTCTAATTTATACCTGGTAATTTTCTCTACATGAAAAGAAAAATCAGATTCTGTCGCTTCTTCTTATCCTTACAATAAATTTTCCCCACACCTTTGCTTAGTGACTCGAAATAGAGGATGTTGAGCGAGAAAAACGAAAGGAAAGGAGAATTTGGAAAACGGGAGAAAAAAATAAGACGCACCTAATCCTTTATAATCGATAAAACAAACGAATGAAGAAACTTTAGTTAACAAGTTCCATTTTCTAATTTACACTTTCTTTGTAGGGCTTCTTTCTGACTGTTTTTTTTTTGGAGGGGAGTTTTAAGTGCCTCGAATTCAATGAATTGTAAAATGACTTTAAAATTCCTCTGCACCAAGATTTTTTGCACGACCAACGAAATTGCTTTATTCTCAAATATATAACTATAGACATATTACAACCTAAAACTAAAGTTCATACTGTGTGCTTTTCACATATATAGTACAAGTTCTCTCGAGCTTAAAGGCTGTCCAGATTACTATTTTTCACACTTCCTGTGCTAGAAAACGAAAAAGCCATTCATCATTCGTTAGCAGAATAAATTGTCACTAAAGGAATAAAATGTAATAAATTATGGTGAAAATCACATGTTACACTTTTTTCTCTTTGTCTTGTTTAAGTAGTGAATTTTATTAGGTTCGAGGTTCTTCTTCTTCAAATGTGTCTTCAATTCTACCGGAATAATCGGAAATGACATAAAAGACCCTATCGCTCATTCAGTAATACAGGGGCAAAACTCCAGGTACAGGTAGGGGAAGGCTTCGCACACACTCTGGCTTAGAACATTTCATATTTTTCCCATGTTCTTTTAATGAATATGACCTAAGGCATACATTTCCTGAAAAAAATAGGTCAGATTCATTAAAGGAATATGGGAAAAATATGTTTACGAAGCCTTAGTGTGTGCGAAGCCTCAAAGCCTTCCTCTATACTTTAGGTGGAAGATTAAAAATTTACTATACATCCAATGTTTATCAGTTAATTTTATTCTCTTCAATTCAAGAAAATCTAATTTTTTCCAAAGCCTTCGACCCTCAGTAGGGGAAAGTTCCCATGCTTCGTACGATCCCAAGCTTTGTAATGACTAAATTTTTCCTATGTTTATGAATAAATGTGACTCCGCAATATAGTTTGAAAACTGGAAACTGAAAATTGGAATCCTGCGAAGCATGGGTACTATCGCCTATACACCTCCCTCAGAGGGTCGAGTCGAGAACAGTTTTTTTTTTATTTCTACACTGAGAAAAAAAATAAAAACTACTCTTTACTATTGGAAAAGTAGTCATAACTTTATGAAAATATAGGCCCATCTATTTACATTGGTTGTGAGAACTAAAAGGAATTAGTGACCAATATTAGTTGGGATAATGATTTCATTTAATTAACACAAGCAAATATAATTGTATGAAAGCATTATGAAGTAATTGCCGCAACTTATCCACGTAAATATTGTCTTATATTCTCACTACTAATAAATTTATTATGAGTATAATGTTTTAAGAATATAAGAACTATTTTAAATAGATTTTATAATAATCGCCCGAACAACTAATTTTCATTAGTAATCACGTCTAAACTTTTCTAAGAGTGTAATTTTAACACTTTTTATGTGTAAAAATATATCAACATTTTTTAATGTTAATTTTACACCTTTTAAAGGGTAAAATTAACATGAAAAAGGGTAACTTTAACTCCCAATACACCTAAAAAGGGTAATATTTACACCGATTTTGGATCAATACTGTAGGGTAAAATTAACATTTCCGGAATGTTATTTTAACTTTTTCGGATTTCTCTCAGTGTATACTTTTTCTTTAGATAATCTTGCGTCTTCTCCTATAACCAATTAAAATAGTTCACCGTTTTCCGCCTTCTTTAACAGTATAGCCACTAGAATTTCGATTTTTTTTTCTGAAAATTTGGGATATTTAAGATAATTTTCACTGAACTTTTACCATTGATTTTTTCTTTATGTTAGCTCTCTCTTCGGTGATTCTGTCTCCATACTCAAATCCTCAAGTTTTATGTATATATACTTCTAGAAACGGAATCCTCTTGAGTCCATAGTCCCCCAGGCACTGTTCTCATTCCCCTCCGGTCATTCAACAATAATTTTCCCGAGCTCTCTTGATCATCGACTTACCATCGTTCTCGGAATTATAATCTTGCATACGAATTAAATTCGAATAAATGACATTCATTGCTCTCACTGTCCAGTTTCTTCATTTAAAATTTTCTATATATCCTTTCTTATAAAAAGTGTCTCTAGAATCTTTCATTTTTTCCATTGTGCCGGTGTCTGTTGAGGATTTCCACTATATTGTAGTCGAAATTATGGCTTGTTCTTTCTGTGTGATACAGTAATGTGCCTCCCTAATTTATAATGAAAAAGACAGAAAAAATAGAAAAACTAAAAAGCAGAAGAATTGCAGATTTTCATACAATTCCTATTCACTATTTTCGAATGAAATTACAGAAAAAAGGCAAACTGCGAAATATAGAAAATATATTAAATAAATAAAAATAAAAAAATACAAAATATGTTATATATTTCTATCCCATATTCACATACACTGGACTCTCCGTTATTAGGTTGATTTTATCCGAAAATTATGGTTTTAACACTTGGGGCAAGACTGAATATGTTCCAATCAGTGATTATACTCGGTATTCAACCGATATTAACCCTTTAAGGACGAGAAGATCAAAAATCGGGGGTCAGAAAAAATCACTTTTTCTGACTTTTTAAAACAAAGCATAAATTTAGAAGATCGTAGGAAAAATTTCATTTTTAGGTCACCGGTGACCCAATCATCCTTAACCCTTTAAGAACGAGAAGGTCAAAAAATGAGGGTCAGAAAATATCAGTTTTTCTAACTTTTTAGAGCAAAATACAACTTTAGAAGGCCGTAGGAAAAGTTTCATTTTTGGGTTACCGGTGACCCAATCATCCTTAAAGGGTTAAAGGGTTATATCTATAACCAATTTTTAACAAAAAGATATTTTGGGCGACATTTTGCATAATTTATGTATCGGTTAAATCTGGTACTAAACTGGTGAACATAAAATAGATCGCCCAAATAGAGAAAACTTCGCGAAACCCTTAGATTTTTACACCTTTTAGTTTTAATTATTATTGCCTTTTTCTCTACAAAGAAGAAAATTAATGAAAAATTTTAAAAGTTATTTTGTTAAAAAAAAAGTTTCTTCCACTGTAAATATCGAATGAGCAAGCCACATTTTATTCCAAATTATTTATTATACATTTAATTTAGCAATATGTAAGTTCAGTTCATTTTTTTGGAAACTTGAAATCAAATGAAATGAAACGCATTATTAAAAATCATTCCTCATTTAAATGGATCTGTTCCAAAAACTGTGTCTAAAATAATTTTTAACATAACAATGCGTTTATATACATTTAAATAATGAATTTCTGTAACAATCGTAATTGAAATTGTGAATAATAAAAAAATACCAGCAATAGTAAAATCAATTGTAGAGTGTGTGGCCTATTCGAAACATGTCAACCCAGTCGACGGCCACAACCCACCAATCCTAATCCTTTATTCCTTTGACACGCCCAACCCCTACCATCCTCATGGGTGCTGAAAGGTTGCTTTGGGGCTCTTACTGTTAGGTAAATGTCCTCAGTCTTCAGTGAGTGAGCATCAGTTGCCGTGGACGGTTCACTCTCATGAAGTGAAAAATGGGTGGCACCTTCAGTTCTCCAATTTCCCTCTAAGTTTGTATTTTTTCTATTTAGGTGAGCCCCATCTGGGCTTACACAATATACAGAAAAACTGAAACTCTCTAGAAAGAATGGTTTTATTTAAAGAAAATTGATGGGAAATTTTTATATTATTTGTTTATTTATTTATTTATTAATTTTTGAAAGGGGACAGAGACTAAATTGTAATTACTTTAGGTAAAAAGATATTTTCTCTATTTTTCTATAAAAAAAAACTACTAAGCTTGTTTAGGCTTAAAGAAGCTTATTTGTATTTTAATTCATTTGGTATCTAAAACAGAATTTCAATTATGCGTTCAAAAATTTCCTGAAAACTCTCATATTTGTCTGCTATACTAAGAATTAACAAAAAAAATGAAAAATTAACCAGTAGTATTGAAATAAATATCACTATTGTCATTTTCACAAAATGAAGTAATTTGTCAGCATTTTTTTTTTATTTTCAAAGTGACAAGAGACTAAGAAGTAGAGAAAATGCGAAACAACATGTAAAAAAACATATAGAAAATTCAAATGCGACAAATATACAAAATGTAACAATTTCTCTTTTATTTCCTTTCGTACTTTGAACATGAAAATGAAATTCAATTTGAGATGGTATGGACTTCTGCAGGGATGTGCTTAAAGTAAATTGTACATATGCTTATATATTCGCTGAGTTTGAGTAGAACATTGAAAATTTTTTCGAGAAGACAGAAAAAAAATCCAAACGAAAAATGTTAGATGTATGGAAATGGTATACTGGTTGGTGAAACAACTTTTTACTATAGGGTGAGAGAACATAAGCATTTCAATTGTAACAGAAAAAAGGAAAAAATTTGTGGTTTGACAGTTTTTCTTCGTGCATGAATTATTTTTGAAAGCTCAATGGATTTCTATTGAAAAGTTCACGAAGTATTGCAAGAGATTATATAGATAAGCATTGCTGCTCTTTTCTATGTAGATACATTTTGTACGTTTCAATGCAGCGGTACCTATTTAAAATAAAAACTACAGAAAAAACAACATATATCAAATTGAGGTAGTACCGCACAATTTTGAAATGTGCGAATTTAAATCTAATGGCTCAGGCACACCCTTTAGACCAGGAGAACTTCATGAAGTCGAAATGCGCATCCCTTTCTTTCTCTGATCAACTGCATTTGTCTATCTCACTCTTTCACACTCTTCTTCTTTTTTTAAAAATCACAACAAATTCAATTTAGCTCAAACGAATTCGGAGTGCAAAAGAATGAGATTAACATTGTTAAAACGTTTGAGAAAGAATGGGATGTGATTTTCGATTTCATGAAATTTTCCTAATCTAAGAGATGTGCCAGAGCCAATAGATTTCAGTTTAATCATCTTCAATCTTAGTACACTCTTACTCCGTAAGAAAGTAACACTCTTACTACAGTTAGATTACTTTAAAACAATCTTTTTTGCACTTGAAAACGCAAAATGTCGCGAGCGATATTTTGTTGTTTTTTCTCTGACCTGTCACACAAAACTGAAGATTGTAAGCAAACGAAAGGTCAAAATGAGTTCAGCTTCAGAAAATAAGTTAGTTAGACTATAACTGAGGATACTGTACATATTTCAACTTCAAATAAGTAATATTATTGCAGTAAATGCGATTTATAGAATGATCGCCTGGAGGCGGTCTTACCCGTTAGAGGGTTAACAAATGTCACACTAAAAAGCTATCAAGAGTTAGTCAGTGATTATGGAGTGATTAAATACAAGGGCATGAACAGTAAACATCGTTGTTCTGTTTATTTCCTCACAACAATGTGAAGACCGTCACATTTTGACACTTGAGCACTTCGAAATTAGAACAGGATATACTTCAGTCATCTTTCGGAATTATCAAAAAGTAAGAAAGTCTCTTTTTGGATCTTCAAACAGATTTTCGAATTTTTCAAGATCTACTTCTGTACGAAAAGAATATGGACATAAATTTCTCTAGTAGGGTAAGTGTGCCAAATTTCGGCCAGCTTGCAATTTCGACCACCTTTTTTGTTCCTCGATATTCCATGAATGTTTAGTTTTTACATACTCTAGAGATTATACAATGCAAAAGAATAACAAAAAATGTAGCTTCGACAAACGAGATGACATGAAAAAGATATTGGAAGAATTTCTGAAGGGCAAGGAAATATGAGAATGAAGGTGGCCGAAATAGGGCATCAAAGCTATGTCTACATTTTTATTCATTTTAAAATGTATTAAGAAAGATTTTGGAGTAAATAAAGACGACAAACTGTCAACAAGGTTCTAAGCAACACTCCTTAAAAAGAAGTAATAAAAAAATCAATTTCTATTAAAGATATTACATTTCAAACTTGAGACTTTGGCGCTTGCATGCAACTATGCCGAAATTTGGCACACTTACCCTATCTAGAGGCCATTACGGCTTAAACCGAGAGACGGATAAGTCAGAAACTCAGGGAAATGTATTTCTATTATTATTTTGATTATAGTTACGTTAAACCGTCTCTCGGCTTAAGTCGTAAGTTTGTCTAGGACAGAAGTCACGAGTTCGAACACTTCGAATTGCCTGGGACGATCGGTAGAGTACCCGTAAATGATTAACCTTTGTCAAATTTACTTTTATTTGTCTGTATGCTTGCTGTATGCTTGCAATAATCGGTAGTAAACCGATATGCATTTAATAATTCGCAGAGAGCTCTTTGCCATCTCCTTTGTCTATATTTTTGTTATATTCTAACTATTATTCTGAAAGTTTGATATAACATTGTTTCTAATGGCTTTGATGCTTTTGTGCAATGAAAACTTTTTGCCTCGGAAGAAGAAAAGTCAAAAACACAATAATTCAAACTTAAAAGTACGTAATTAAGTTGAAGTTTTAATTACAGAAGATCTAAACATTAATTCTAATTTTCCTGGTGTATTTTGCTTTACATAATATTTCGTTGATTAATTTCACTTGCTAAAATTCCAAGTATATCTATTGCTCTTCATAATGCAATAATGCGAGTGTTTCCGCCTTCATGGGAAATTGCTGTAAAATGTATATAGCTATGCTATTGGTCGGAAAATGTTGGGTTGAGATGAGAGTCTATTTAATGAAGTTGCATTTCAGTTTAACTCTGCATGTGCAGGAAAATAAATCTCATCCAACGTCCCCCATAGTGAGATTCACGCGAATTCCTGTCAGTGCACAATTTGAGTGTAAATGTATCATGATTCGTCTAAAAATGTTGGGGTAAACCCCTTTTCGTATAATATAATGAGATTATAAAAGGCAGAGGAGAGGCTGGAGAATATCACCTCCAACCAAACTATATAGTTGCTGCAAATATCTCAATTTTCGTGGTGTTTTGTGCGGATTCTGTGGTCTGAAATTGTTCTCCATGAGCATTTTGTAATATAATGTTTGTATATTGAATACGACAGAAGCAGAAACCCCAAATGACCATTAAGCCACATCCAAATCATAATTTTACCAAAGTTTTCATGTTATATAGCACAATTATACGGTGGTAAGGTCCTCCTTTTAGCTTCTTTTGGTGAAAACTCCATAGACTGAAGCGATTATAATTACGTAGGAAAACAACTCGTTGGAAAAGTTTATTTTCATGGGAGGTATTACCATGGACTTTTCCTTCTTGTCATTCCACTAATTTTACTTTATCACTTTATTGACAGCCTTTGATGGAATTTCGGATAGATTGAAAAAGAATGTTGTATTAATCCTTTAAAATCATTAATGAAGTCTCGAATAAATGTGACTTTTATGAATTATTAGGAGTCAAATTAATATGAACTTACTGTATGATTAAAATTTTACCAACTAGGATGACGCGAGATCGTAAAAGTTTCCATAAAGCAGGTCTTATGTTCACCATTTACGATAATATTGTCTTTGAACAAACACAGCACATTTTTTTTTTTTTGGTAAAGTAAATATTACTTAAACAATCCGAAACAAATTCGTCAAAATATTTACAAACATTAATTTGTGAAGATGAGAAATTGCAAATTTAATTTAAGTCGAAAGTGATATAATATGTACATTAATGTAACAAGGATACATCTCATATTTCTGAGAATTACAGCATATAACTTACACCCCATTAAAATGTGTCATAATTTCTACTTCTTTATCTCACGCTTTCCAGTCCCTTCTTGACGTCGGATAATTACTATTCACCTGCGGCCACATAATTCCATGAAATGTCTGTGAGAAAAATTTTAGGCATTTTCAGTGAATATGTAGTAGGGTTTTTATGAGACACCCATTCATTTACCTGTCGCTTTCTTTACCGGTGCTCTTCACACTTGCGCTGCAGAAGGTTTTGCTTCTTAAAATTTTCGCATCAACCATTGAAGAAAGTTGGAAACTTTTAAGGTACCATAAAATCCTCCACAAAAAGTCTTGAATATTCGTATAGAAAAGCTCTGATCAGCCTTTGTGAGAGATTTCAACAGAAAAAGCATAATAAAAAGCATGTTATCTCATTTTGATCAACTTTTGCTTATGTCTATTCGTCTATCGTTACAATGTCTCATTCAAAAACAAGGATATATCCTACAAAATCTAGCAAAAGTCAATGATACATCCATATGTAGCTAATGCCCTAGACACACTTACGACTTAAGCCGAGAGACGATTTAGTGGAAAATTATGGAAATGTAGTTTAATCATTATTTCGAATATAATTACGCTAAGCCGTCTCTCGGCTAATCCTCAGGTCTGTCAAGGCCTTAAGACTGATTTAAAGCAACTTCGAAACACTTATAATTCAAATACGATTCAATTTCGAAAAAGCGATTTAAAATATTTATTTCGAAACGGTCCAGCGAACAATGAGAACTATAAAGATATATCATTTAGCCCAATATAACTAAATATTAGCAATATTTTGCTAAGTTTTAGCACTGCAGATTTAATAGGGGAAACTGGGGTACAATTAGCCAGCAAATGAAGTTTTGCATTTGCGGTCAAATTGCAAAAAAATGGTAAAGTTTACATAATGTCTTTATAATTACATATAAATTAACTACGGTACAGGGTAAAGGCTCATAATTTTAGACAGTCTGCTTATAAGCTTCGATGGTCCAAGTTTGAAGTTCGATATTTTCAATACTAATTGACTTTTTTTGGTACTCTCTTTTCAGAAGGGTTGTTTAGAAACTTGGCAAGGATTTATTGTCTTTGTTTTTGGACAACTTGTTTATTAATTTGGACAACTTGGCTGTAAAGGACATTGAGCAAAAATGTATGGGAGTTGGTCTATGTGGCGACCACAGATGAGACTAGGCGCATTTTATCGGTAATGGTGTAAGATGAAAAACTACCGAGACCCAGGACGATATTCGCCGGGAGTCCTTTTAAAAACGCATTTATCCTTTCAAAAAAATACTATTTTGACATCGAATTACTCAACATCAGCTAAAGGGATCTTCATGAAATTCGATATAGAATCAATGTATGACTTAAGCTATTTACCCATGGATACTACTCCCTCCTCCCACCCTTATTTCGTAGCCCCCATACAAAATGTAGACTTTTTTCATTATAACTCCTCTCTGAGAAGAAGTGAACCGTAGAATGTCACAAGAAGCCCAGAAACTTTCCATATCATTTATTAAAGTGAGTTGACTTCGGTAATCCAAGTACTCGAGGATGCGCTCATTTCCTGGCCTTTCCGGGAGCCTTTCAAGGCTTTTCTCACTACATTTCAAAAGTAGAGATGATGGTCCTTTGTTTCTTCAGGCATTTATACAACCTAGTCAATACAAAAGCTACAACTTCACGAAATTTCGAAAGAAAAACACTTATCCAAAATAAGGACTATCACCTCACTGGTGAATATCTTAGAAGATTTCCCATTTTTCACACGAAAAATCTAATTCACAAGGCAAATCTCACTTCAGGTCAAATGTACAAATCACCGTTAACGTGAATCAACACAATATTCAATGAATATTCAATAATATCACTCAAAAAAAGCGAAGAAACATTGTTAGAACTTCACCACAGCTAAATAATAAGACTGAAGTAAACACGAAGTTCTGTCATATTTCTCGTAAACAATTGCTCGCACTGAATTTTCAACAAGGCAATTTCAACTCAAATCGTATTCAAAATTTAACGTAATTAGTGTTAAAATCTTCCAAAAAGAACAAATATTAAGATAGAATTCATTATTCATCAAATATTGGAATAAAAATCCATCATTTTAATCAATTTATTTTTAGTGTCCAATTTTATCCTCAAAGTGTCCAAAATAAGAAACTGATCAAAATTATGAGCCTTTCCCCTACCTGTTACAGAATTAACGTATCATACGCAAAATTCAATCTGAAATGTCTGATGCTAATGATTCCAAAATCCATGTAAAGGTATAATGCAAAGATATTTATCACTCTTAATTGATTTCATTGTATAACATTACACGTGCACAAATTTTAGGTCAAAGATAGGTTTAGATCTCATTTCTTACCCTTTCCTAATTTTCTATTTGCAAATATGATTAATGAATGTTTACAAGCTTGAAAGCTAGGCAATGGTATATACAAAAATTTTATCTATTGCTCTTCTTTTCAGTGATGCTGGACGAACCCAGATTTGCTCAGCCAATTCCCAACGTGACTGTTGCCGTTGGTCGTGACGCCAATTTACCCTGTGTCGTTGAACATCTCGGAACCTACAAGGTATATTTTGTCTTGTACCTAAATAATTTCTCTTGTTTGTAGATAAATTTTAATGTTGCTCAATTTATCATTCACTCTTGCACATGTTTACCAAAATCCAGTCTAAAACAGTCAACACTATTTCTCGCTTAAATGTTATATGTAAATGAACGCTATGTTGACACTATCGTATAACCCAACACGAAAATCCTTCAGAAAATGTCGAAAATTCCAAAAGGATTTATATCTCATTTCTCTCTATGCAAAATTTTATGTGACATTTTGTTTTATTTCTTTCTTCTTTTAGTAGAATATCCCAAAACTGTGTTAATTTTAAATTATTCCACAATATATTATTTAATTTAAAAATAAAATTGACTGACAAGAATTATAATGACAAACTAAAGCATATAGTAAAGTGGGGTAACTGGATCGTTTTCCGAAGAGTGCTGTTGAAACGCTTGTTTTTGGACTGGTGAAATTCTTTTTTACTTCTTCTTAATCCATAGAATTATTCACCGTTTCATTCAGAAACATAATATAAAAAAAATTATCAAAAATATTAAAGAAAATTTATAAAATAATGATAATACTGGAATAAGTCAGCATGCACTAACTGGGTCGCCTTTTCGCTAATTCACTTTTAATTAAACCTTTGGATTTAAAATAATTTTTTTCACAAGGAGAAAACAATAAATATTTTCAATCAATTAGACCCTTTTTGTAAAGATTAAAATTTTTTACACAAAAAGATTTACTATATTTTAATACTTATTTACTTTCTGACTTTATAAATTACTTAAAATAATGCCCAAAATAACTAAGAAATAATACTCTTACCATCAGAAAACAGTTGTACGTTTACTAGATCATTTTATAACAATATTTAGGTTTTTTTTTGAGCGAAGGTAATATAGGTATACTCTTTAATTTTGACCAAACATTAATTATCAATTCATTCCAAGAAATCTTATTTCTCTAGAACAGAATATTCTTTCAGTGCGCGTCAGTGTTATTGAGTGCAATCCAAATAATAAAATACACAATTTTGCAGAGCTTTCAATGCCTTCAATACCTCTCTGGAAAATTGTATGTTTAATTCTTCAGATTGCAATCAATAGCACTGACGTTCACTACAAGGGCATTCTGTCCTAAAGAAATAAGGTTCACATTCATCGTCGACCCATTCTTCTCCATAGTCAGAAATGGGTCGTATTCAGCAGCATGTTATTCATTGCGAAACATTTCTACTAGACCCAAACTTACTCAAATCGGTTGAAAAACACGACCCTATGTCTTTTTAATAATTATACCTTGAAAACTGTTATCAGAAATACTACAAGTTTTTTTTTCTCGGATAGGTAAGCAATGTCTGCGTCATCGTTTTACCGCATTAAATCGTATAATACATTTCCAAAATATCCCAAACTATATTATTTTTGATTAACAAGAGATTCTAAAACATGAGGGCCATATTAAATATCGAAGATCAGCTTAATGCAAAGATACTGAGTAGACCGCATGTTGCAGTCTGTAAGAGCCTAGACAGACTTGAGAATTAGCCGAGAGACGGCTTAGCGTAATTATATTCGAAATATTGATTAAACTACATTTCCATAATTTTCCACTAAGTCGTCTCTCGTCTTAAGTCGTAAGTGTGTCTAGGGCGTAACCTTTGGAATGTTAGGTCTCCTTATAACCTAATATCGATAGACCGACAAACAGCTTAACGCAATTTTTCAAAAATTATCTAATTTATAAAGATATGTCAAATATTTGGGAAGGGGTAGAGGTGGAAATTTCGAAAGAACGAAAATTCAAATGATACCTATTTTCTATTGCTTTCTAAGAAAATTTTTATACGAAAATACACTAATATTTTGTATTTGTAATGCTACAAAACATTCCCCATGCTTAACTTTTTATTTACACATTTTTTACTGTGTTAAAAAAAATTATACAAGCATTGAAGAAGAGGATGTAGGGGAAATGCTTCTAATTTGGGGCAGGGTGCATGTAAGCACTATTGTTGCTATTTTTTGAGAAGCTATTTATCGTTTTTGTTTTTTTTTCTAAAATTAATCTTAACGTTTAAAAATGAATTAATATGCAGAGAAGAATTTGTCTGTAATTCTGGACACTTTGCTTGTATATTTGGACAGCTAATTCTCCTCAATAGAATGCCCCTTGTTGCCCATTTCAAGATCTTAATTTACGAAGTCATCTTCCTGTTTATAAGAAGGAACCATAAGATATCCCAAGAAGCCTGAAAATTTTCTTATAATTCAATACAGAGAGACGACTTCGACACTCCAATTCCGAAGCTGTTTCACACATTTCTTTGCCCTTTCGGTACTCTTTTAAGGCTTTTTGCACTGCATCTCGTTCGTATGGATTATGTTGGATTGAGATCTTCCGATGTTCGATGAAAAAAACTCTACTTTTTCCAAAAATTTCGACCCTTGGTGTGCGTCTTCCTCAGTGGGTCAATTAGATTTTTTTTAAGTAATTGAAAAACGTCTGACGTCTACTTACTGAAGAAAACAAAAAAGTTCTGTCATTTTCTCGTAAAAAACTGTTCGCACTGAAGTTTCAATAAAGCAATTTTAATTCAAATTATATTAAAAATTGAACAAATTCAGTGTTAATATCTTCTAAAAAGAATAAATATTTAGAGAGAATATATTACTCATTAAGTATTGGAAGAAACTTTTATACTTTTAAGCACATTTTTTGTAGTGTCCAATTTTACCCTCAAAGTGTCCAAAATTACAAGCCGTCCCAAATTGCAAGCACTTCCCTTTATATCAAGTTATCGGACTTTTCCGTTTATTTCAACTTTGCATGGATATAAAGTGAATCCCTTTGGTTAGACTATACAGGTACGACAACACGATTTTGACGCGGCTATTAAAGCAACACGACACATCGTTGCCAACCGAAAAAGGGGAAGTGGTGAACTCATGATGGAGAGTTCAAACTTTTCTCATCATGGAAAATGTCGCTCAGAATGGTGACGAGAATGTTGGATGTCTCACACAAAGTGATTTCGCAATTTATAGACACACAGTCAGCATTTTGAAATTCATAGTTTTACAAGTTGAAACTTTAAAGCTTCTGCACAGAATATAGTACTTCACTTTGAGGCAAAATTGAACATCTCTGCACGATTTACAATTTCACCTTTAAAATTTTGCCTTTCTAAAAGCACCCCTTGTTTGTTCAAGATGTGGATTTATTTTATTTACATTGCGAATAATGAAGATGCTCCTCTTGTGGATTTCTTAGGTATGGTAGGGGGTGGCTTATGTATGTCTCCAAATTGTCTCATGAAATATTTGCCTAAATCTGAGAAAAGGGTCTATAGTATGCTAAGAATAGTTCCATAAACTATAAAACATTCAACAAATCTTTTTGACATCATATTTTGGAACAGCATTAAGAACTTGTACCATTTTAGAAACACTAACTTATGCTTAACCTATTTATAGAAATATGTAAACATTTTTTTGAAGTATACATTAAGCATAAGTTATAGTTACATAGAAAGTTGCGATGTTTCATTACTGGAAACTCTGTGTCATTTACAGAATAATTTAACAGGACCGAATTTTTAAGAAATGATTACCTAAATACATTTAAGTTAAGAACTGGCACAAAATTAGACGAATTCAATTTAAAGGAGTAAAAATAGATTATTATAGTTTTTTTTTTATTTAGAGCTGGCGACAGACAGACCGATAGACGGGCAGACAGTGTGATGACATTTCTCAGATATCATCTGAAACGCGAAGATTTGTTGAGAAAAGAGGTTGAAGGTGGAAATTTTGGGTAGTGAAAAAAAACGAGAAATTATAAGGGAAGTGCATCCCGGATCGGAATGCTAAATAGACATGCTCGATATTTAGTTGAAAATATAAACCTCAAAATACTATTTGGTATTTTTGTGCATGCTATGAGTAATCGGTTAGTGATCCAGTTAACTCTCTTAGAAAAAATTAGTTCGTACAAGCTCATATGTAGTCATTAGAACTATAAAATATAGTAAATATAGACCCAACTATATATTTAGTTTGGGTAACTAAATAAAATAGTTGACCACAGTTAGTTAAAGTATCCTTTTCATTTAGTTATCACAACTAAATCAAAATAGTAATTGGTACTATAACATATTAGTTCCAATTACTAAATAAATGGGGTTGATACCCATCTTATTGGCTGTAATAACTATATCATATTAGTTGTGGTTCAGCATATAAGTAAAAAAAACCACTCTTTACTATTGGAAAAGTAGTCATAACTTTATGAAAATATAGGCCCATCTATTTACATTGGTTGTGAGAACTAAAAGGAATTAGTGACCAATATTAGTTGGGATAATGATTTCATTTAATTAACACAAGCAAATATAATTGTATGAAAGCATTATGAAATAATTGCCGCAACTTAGCCACGTAAATATTGTCTTATATTCTCACTACTAATAAATTTATTATGAGTATAATGTTTTAAGAATATAAGAACTATTTTAAATAGATTTGATAATAATCGCCCGAACAACTAATTTTCATTAGTAATCACGTCTAAACTTTTCTAAGAGTGAATATGTGCATTTGAATTTTAAATTTTTACAATAAATTAATAAAAAATAGATGTAATCGCAACTATGTACTCTGTACTTCGGATCGTCACGAATTTAATTAGTTGTCTTACGGAAAATTGGTTTTATAAATCATATCTAAACTAATTTACTGCATCCTTATGAGAGTTAAATAGTAAAAAGTTGCTAATAACTTTTAAAAATTTATTTGAATTTCTGCAACAATATGGTAATAACCAGACGATCCGAGGAACACTGCCGATCGCTGGTATTCTTCCCTTATACTGTTCTCTCCGTGGAGTTCGAACAGTAAAATTAAGTAAAGTAGCGTCAAATTTGGCGGATAGATCCTCGATTTACCGTCTTTAACCAAGGGGTAACTCATTTCGGAGAAATAAAGGCAATCAGACCAGGGAACCCATGGGGGAACCTGAGGAAATTAAAATGGAACCTGGGAAACCTACAGGAAACTCATACGTTTTTCAGGGAACTCACGGCGAACTCAGGGAACCCATAGATTTTTCAGGGAACTCTCTGAGTGAGAACCTAGGAAACCCATACATTACTCAGGCAACTCTCCAAGAACCTAGGACACCCTTACATTTCTCAGGGACCTCACGAGGAACCTATATATTTTTCTAGGAACCCGGGGAACTCATACATTTTTCAGGAATCTCTTAGGTAACTCTGGGTTCAAAAACAATTAACATAGCGAGAAACTCAGGGGAATTCATAGGTATATTTTTTTCAGGAAGCGGGTACTCGAGCCACTCTAATTGCTTATGAATAATCCCTTATCTTTAACAAGGATTAGTTTATTTTAACGAGATATTTTTACAGCTACAACAAATAATAACGTACTTCTCAATGACCTATAATTATTTGTTTTTCCAACATGAACCCGCAATAAATCTTGAAACGGTATTTTACGAAGTCAGTCGGCAATCATATTTTAAGATTTATAAAGTAAATAAATATATTTTATTTTTATCGTGAGGTAGGACGAACTGACGTATTCGAGCACTTCACGAAACTTCTTTTAATTCATTTAAATCGATTTACAAACAATCTCAAAAAAATTCTCAGAGTTTTACATTGTAAGATTTAACAGATGAGAAATTTAGTACATCTAACTTTAAATAAAGGGTAATAAAAATTAATATTGCACATTTAACAACTATCGTTGAATATGAATCAACTTTTGAAGGCTACTTAATAGATTGAGAGATTTAAATTTATTTGCACTTTAATTAAATTTAATTACAAGCATTTTATTTTTTATTCGAAACCCAAATTCATTTGCTCAAATAACTTTGTTTGGTGTACTATATAAACAAAGTTGGTACAGAAATAATAGCTTTTTGAATTTCAAAGAGCACTTTGAAAACACAAATTGTAACAATATTTATTAAGGTTTTGTCAAATGGATTTCACTTAAATGTAATTAAATAACATTTTTGTATGCCAAACCATATATGAGTTGAAATTTCAATAAAATAAAATTAATTTTCTTTTTTATTAAATGCAA
Source organism: Phlebotomus papatasi (assembly GCF_024763615.1). Classification (NCBI taxonomy): domain Eukaryota; kingdom Metazoa; phylum Arthropoda; class Insecta; order Diptera; family Psychodidae; genus Phlebotomus; species Phlebotomus papatasi. The sequence continues at coordinate 92,926,853 of NC_077223.1, forward strand.
AAATTTTGCTAACCCTTTATTTAACAATGATTCTTCACTGAGAGAAATCCGAAAAAGTTGAAATAACATTCCGGAAATGTTAATTTTACCCTGCAGTATTGATCCGAAATCGGTGTAAATATTACCCTTTTCAGGTGTATTGGGGGTTAAAGTTAACCTTTTTCATGTTAATCTTACCCATAAAAATGTGTAAAATTAACATTAAAAACTGTTGATATATTTTTACACCTAAAAAGTGTTGAACTTATGAGGAAAAAAATTTAATCGCATCCTCTTTTTTTTCTCAGTGTTGATCCTACGTCTTCTAATCAATTATTTCCATGTCTCAAAGTTTATTTAATAAATAGCTTTTTATTAGACCAATTAGGGAGTTTAAATTAAGATCAATTAATTGTTCATATGCTTATTATATTTGTTATTGAATTAGCAGAAGTAAAGTATTACGAGAACTACAAGAAATGTTATTTAAAAGAATAGAGTTAATTCTAAGAATTGGATATTCTCAATAATACGATAAAGAAATGTTGTACTTCCTGATTAGATATTGGTGATATGTGAATTCGAATAAATGAGAGTAACTTTAGGACTAGCACAAAAAATACTTAGTATTATCCTTTATTATATATTTATGTTGTATATATATATAACTTTCATCCCATTGGCTCCTATTATGTAAGAATGAGAATATAAAATGAGAGAATTTATGATTCGTTTGTAGAAGACATGAACGACAAGAATAATATTGAGTATTCTATGTGAGTATGATCATTTCCCAGACTTCACCCAAGTTATAAGATATGTAAGTCACGATGGATAATAGTGAAGTACCATAATAGCTTCTGCACTAATTTATCTTATTGATTCTGTAATCTACAGTCCGCGAGGGACCAGCTCCAAGTGATACTTATCCTTATGCCTTCCCCATATCATCTGTGTGCAACATTTAGATATTACATATTGGATCAGAATTCATATAATATATACACATATAATATAAAGGAACACTAAAACTAACTAATTTATATGGCATTGGAAACTTCTGTACATTTGGCCACAAAATGTTTTCCAATGGCTCTGGTTTGGGTAAAGATTCAGACAACTTAACTTGACCATTGGTCGACTCTTCATATTATATATATAAAATGCTATATATACTTACACTTTATATATGGGAACAGCAAGAACTTAAAGCATCGTATCATATGGGGAAAAGACGTGGAAGTGAACTATTATATCTGGCAATGTGAACACAGACTTTCTCTTAGGCCAGGCCTCAATGGAACGGGCTTAAACAAGATTGTACACAGTAATACGCTCTTCTTGCCTCCGTCTAGAACTTGTAGTAGGAGTTTATTGAACATGGCCGATAGCACACTTGGATTAACGGAAAAGCTACGGCAATGTAACAATAAACTTCTGTCCCTAACTTTTCACTTGAAATTTTACACTATAAGAGCTTATGATTTGGAAATTAATTTTGCAAAACTTTCCTAATTCTTTTTGATACATTCTTAGTGTGAGACATATTACTTCTTGAGATAAGAAACCAGAAACTCAATCTACTCTGATTACTCATAAGTTACCCCTTGCAGCTTTAATTCTCGCAAAACGTTAAATAAAACTTCCTGGGGGTCGGAAACGGAGATTCTACATCGAAATATAATACAGATTATAGCCCCACTCCTCTCATGGAATTCGAGTAGTAAAATGGTATATAATCTTCAAATCATGAATAATGTCATATTATTAAATAAAATATTTTTAATAATCCACAATTTCGTAAAATATGCGTGATTTAATAAATGTTCTGCTGACATTGTAAAATTTCGTGTAAGTCTCACATTACAACACCTTCCAATTTACACTTTAATTATTTTGTACATGCACGAAACATCTCAATGAGTTGTATGAGTAATTAAATCACAGAAGTCACCCCTTTATTCCCACCTTTCACATCACTATTCTCAAGGTAGAAAGTATTGCGAAAGTTTCATTTTGCTGTCTTCACGACAAGACATCAATGTCAATTTGAAAAGTTGACAATTCATCAAATTCTTCTGGGAGTTATTCCATTTTAATCTCTCACTTGTATAGGGTTATTCCACTCCATGAATTGAGATAAGCTATTTGGTATTCACTGGTCAATCGTCTGGAAAATCAGTCCTCCTTGTCTCTTATGTATACGAAGGATTACATAGTTAAACATTGATTGTTTAGGAGAAATATTGCATTTCATAACGACATCGATGTAGCTATGACGTACTATATCATGGTACTGAAACTCCAAAGACAGCATTACATATATTACCTCCATTTTATGATACATTGGTAAGGTACCTAGAAAATTCTATCCTTCTCTCTCAGATAATCATACTTTGTTATATTTTCTTAAATATCACATGTTGCAAAAAATGGCAGAACGATGTTTATCCGTTCGTCCACTAACAGAATTAGATGCCAAACGGTAAGAGATATCAGCTTGGGATCTACGGGAGACCACTACTCAAACTTACCTTGAGGCCAACAATACGATCTTCAATTCTAGCCTAAACGCCTGTACATGCTAGAAGTAATTTCGTTTAATGCTTTTCTAAAGAAAATTTCCCCTATTATTGTAGGTAGACACGTCAAAAAAATTTTAAAAGTGTAAAACGTACGGCCTATTTGACACATGGCAACCCTGTCGATGGCTGTATCATATCAATCCAAATAGGCTAGGCTTTGTTTTTTGATTTCACTGTGATTTGTCGACCACTGAAGAAGGTCCACATCCGGACCGAAATCTCTGGGCAAGACAGAAAATTTGTTTTTCTTCTTGAGGTGAAATAAATTTCCACTGGCGATTACCGGAAGTGTCCCCAAAAAAAATTGCTTTCAGTCTGTAGACTACATAATAGCTCAAATAGACTCAGGCTGATCCTTTAGAATAATTTAGCCTGTAAAATTTAAAATTTGGCGATAAAGATCTTTCCAAAACTGTCACATATACAGAAGTTGCGATTATCGATTAGAAATCCCTTTGCATTAATCTGCTTTATCCAAACATTTACTGCCAAATTTTACAAGATAAATATTTTCGAGGATCAGTCTGATATTTTTAGACTCAAATGTGCAGGATACACTTACGGTTTAAGCCGAGAGACAGCTCACCGTAATTATAACCCAAATATTGATTTGACTATATCCTCATGAGTTTCCAACTAAGCCGTCTCTCGGCTTATATTGTGGTGGTCTCTAGACACTAGAGAAATTTATGTCCATATTGAAGAGTTTTCCCTACACAAGCGTAGGGAATTTGCCACAATATGGGCATACATTTCTCTGTAGGGGCCAAAGTCTGTCCAGGACACAACTCTTTCTAACTCTAATGCCCTAGGCACACTTACGATTTAAGCCGAGAGACAGCTTAACGTAATTATAATCAAAATAATGATCAGATTACATTTCCATCAGTTTCTTATTAATTCGTCTTTCGATTTAAGTCTTGGTTTAAGTCGTGAGTGTGTCTAGGGCGTAACCCTCAAAATAATGATTTATTTGATATTGGAAAATCCCTTCAATGTTTTCCTCACTATCATAACGGCTCTGGATAACAAGTTTATCAACGATTAAGAAATTATTAATTTTGTTTAATTGTCTTCTTTCGACTTATACGTAAAATTAAAATAGGTTTTAGGTGTTAAAATTAATGATCAAAAAATTACATTGTGGAATTCACTTAAAAAGAAACTGCAACTCGTAGAATACGTAAGTGTTACACATTGTATAAATATTTAAGTTTTGAATTGTAATTAAAATGTACCCCTCAAAAAAGAACGACACAAACCTCACTTCAATGGGTGACAGGTCAGCCGATATGTCGCCCTTACCTAACTACGACCACAGCTTACATTAAGCTCAGATGGGGTGCAGTCAATCAATTTTATAACTTCTAATGGGGAATAGATGAATTGAAGCACTAAATTTGCCACTCATTTTCCACTTCCTGAGAGTGAACCGTTCACGAAGAGTTCACTGAAGTAGCGCTACAATCCGAAAACAAAACTCTACATAATTTCCTTATCCTATTTGAAAGTAGATAAGGATTATTTATCTCTCTGCCCCTCTTTATCCTTTCTGTGTTGAGTGGCTGTACTACTATGCAAACTGATTCCCGCAGGTAGAGTACCTTTGTGAGACCGGTCAAAGTGGTATCTATCGTGGGGGAGATCGGTAGTGTTCCATAGAAGTTTCGGTCCTTTCCAAAATTCGCTTCCGCTTACGCTACACTGAGGGCAGTTATCCGACAATATAAGAGCCTTAAAGCAACCTTTGAGCACCTATTAGGATGGTAGGAGTTCGGTCGTCAACTGAGTTGACATGTGTCACATATATCGTACGCTCTACGTAACGTAATTTTTAGCTGTACTTATATAAGTTATACGCATATAGACGCTTTCATGTTTTTAATTATTTCATCAGACTCACACCAATATTTACCCAAATCCTTTCGTCATGCAGTGCAGACCACATATTAAGCGGTATTCAGATTAGAGGTTTAGCCTAGTTCTCGAAAGTCTCAAAATCCTAAATAAGAAGCAATTTTATTGGTTGATCAGAATCTAATTAACCATTTATTCTTATTATCCAATCCAAAGTCACAATTTTCCAAAAAATCTTGATTAATAAATAATTACAGAAGTTAAGTCATATGGCTAAGTCTTAGGTCTGAAGCCCGTATTACATGCCTTCTTGATTTGATTACATGGGATATCGTTCATGCAATTGAATAATTTATAAAGCCAGATTTCAGAGATTCACATATAGAAGTTATGCGTAGGGAAAACTGGGGCACCACTGAACATGGGAATAGCACCGAACACTGAATTTTATTTCTAAACTACGACTACTATTTCTTCAGTGGACAAGCATCCCAATAGTATCTATGAATTCATACAGGTCTAGTCCTTTTAAGTTTGCTATCTAATTAAAAAATAACAAAGTTCGATAAAGCCTCAGTTTCCCCTATATGTTCTAAAATTGAAACGCTTTGCCACCCAATTTTAAATATAAACAAGAATATAAAACATATTAAATGAAAAATATTATTTTACAAAGATAGCTGTCTCTATTTTCATAGTTCCTGGAAGAATTCTATAACACATATATTTGATTCTCCAAAATTTATTTTCTTTGTTCCATCAATCGTAAATAAAGAATACAAAACAGGAATTGATTGTGTGCCTTTGAGGCATAAACTATTAGGAATCTACATATTAAAAAAGAAGAATACTACTTGTTTCACAGAAAATTTGTATGAGACATATAAGAATTTACATAAAATAAAAGACTATTTATTTCAAAAAGCATTATTTTATTCATAAAGTAACTTTTCATAACTGTTTTGGAAAATAAAAGAAGTCTTTCTGTATTTCTTTTCCTCACTGTCTCCCCAACAGTAAATTTTCTTTGGAAATGTTATGTGATGTAAGGGGATAAAAGAGAGAATTTTAACTTGTTCAATTGGGTAATGGCACGATATTAAAATAATTTCTATTATATTTTTTTTTATACATTCGTTTTATGCATATAACCCTTACACTGAATTATTTTACCTTTTTATATTCCCACGTGCAACAGCCACTACACCTTGGAGGAATGTGTAATCCCTTTCTCTTCACCTTTATGTAAGCAATAAATATTGGAAAAAAGCAGTCAAGTGTATCCTTTGCCGAGCCATATACGCACATATTATATGTTGAATGGGTTGAGGATAGAAATGGCAATAGAAGGGAGAATGGGTTGCGAAGGAAGTCGGTTGACGGTGTATATGAATAATTTAATGGACAAGAAAAGCGCTGGTTGTAGTTTACCCAGCAGCAACATAAATTCTGAAACTTTAGACTCTGACACACACTCTCACCCTCACACCCAGCTCCAATTTCTTATATATATATAGGTATAGGTATATATACTTATGAAGATAGAAGAATGGAAGTATCAGAGTGAACTAAGAACAAAGTGCACACAATATTTCCTTATTTACATGTTCGCTCATCAATAAATAATGTGTGAACTGCTATTATTCAAAGAAAAAAAAAACAAAATAAAAGCAAAAGTAAAAAACGAAAAGCTTTTTCTCTGTAATATCAATCTTTAACGAAGTCTCAACATTTCGCCAAACTTATGTTTGGAATGAATGCTTTGATATCCTTGTATTTCAACCAAAGCTACTTACTATTTTTTTTTCTTTTTCTTATATTTTATTTTAATACAAATATCTTTGTACAATACATTTTTAATAATGAAAAACATAAATAAATTTAAGATATATACACATACACTATAACTTTTATGTCAAATTGGACGATTTGGACGCAATTTGCATGCACATGTTCAATCCGGTGGCTGCAAAAATCCCGAAAGCCAAAATCCCGAAAGCCAAAATCCCGAAAGCCAGAATCCCGAATGTTCAAAATCCTGAAAGGGATGAAATTATATGGAGGAAAATGTTTAGAATAATTTATTTAAAAATTCTCCAATTTGACGAAAATGTAGAAGTTTTTTTATGACCCCGGCATACCGCGTTTAGATCAGGAAAATTTCATAAAGTTGAAATTTACATCCATTTCTTTCTTAAATGCTTTGCATATGTCTATCCTAATCTTTCGCACTCTCCTTCTTTTGAATTGAACATCACACTAAATTAGATTTAGTTCATTCCGGTTCATTTTGAAACCGAAAGAGTGCGGTAGACCCATGCAAATCTTTTGAAAAAGAAAGGGACGCAAATTTCGATTTTAAAAAGTTATATCGAGTTTAAAAAATGTACCAAATGCATTATGTTACCAATCTTTTCGACAAAGATAGGTGAAATTTCGTATTCAAAATGGTATAGAATAGGATGTCAATAGGCCCTGACATGAGTTTTTAAAGTGTCAATAGGTGTTCCTTTTACTCTATGTATTTAAACGGTACAATGTCACTATCAAACTTTATGAATTTCTATCTTTTCCTCTTTTCCAAGAAAAAAATGTTGGGAATTGTACGCATACCGCGGTCTGTCATTTGACCGAGCGCGCTAGGAAAAACAACCAAAAACGGTCGGTAGGCTTAGTTTTAACGATCGATATTAAGTTGTTAGGCAGTCTTCAGACTTGAGGTTTAGTCCAGTTCTCAAAGCTCTCAAAATCCTGAATAGCGAGCAATTTTATTGCCTTTTGAATCTATAGGTCACTTATCTTTAATGATCCAATTCTAAGTTAAATTTTTCCAAAAAATCGTGATTGATGAGAAATTAGTGCAGTTAAGCTATATCGCTAAGTCTTAGGTCTGAAGCCCGTATTATTGACTAAAAGTCGTTCGAGATTAACATAAAAGCTCAATGCTTCAAAAAATACTGTGTTCCAAATTAATCTTGTAAATTCTAAAATTCCTAGATCTTATTGGCAGACATATTTTATTTTTTGAAACTAAGTGAATTACCCAAATTGTTCTCTATTATGATCTTTAAAATGAAACCCCATAGATATTGTGTACATCAAAAGAAGCACTAATGATCTGATGGATGATAGGGTGAAAGGAACGTCTATTGACACTTTAAGAACTCGTGTCAGCACTTATTGACACCCTACTCTGTACCATTTGGGATATGAAATTTGAACATCTCTGTTTATAGTAAAAGGTATATTACAGAAAAAACGTTATATTACTTATATTTTACTAGATACATTAAATAATTTTCAATATTTTGACAAAAGTGTCAATAGGGGTTCCCTGGCGAACAGACGTTCCTCCGACCCTAGTTGAAAATGGCCAAAGTCTTTTACTGGTCGAACTAGTTTGAACTCTAGCGAGAGAGCAGTTTATAAGGTAAAATGGGGTAATTTGGAATCATTTCCAATTTGACACATTTGAGATTTCCTCATTGTTTTAAATGGGAAAAGAAAAATGGAAGACCACAAAATAGAAGTAAATGAACAGTAAGAAAAGAAGTTACAGCTTTTACATATCTAAAACAGTGAATGAATCTCAAAATACCAAATTATTAATAGTCCCAAATTACCCAATTTTACCCTCCATAATAATCTGTCAAACTTTCGGCCTTTCAAAATTTCCGTCCCTCATTCATCGGTGACCACTTTCTTCATTTTTTTTTTAAAACGTTTTTCGAGAATTATGACGCTGTTTGTCCGTTACTAGACCAAGAGGTTAAACGGGTGGGGAAATCTTGAAGTCTTTCGAGGACTGTCTCCCATAATTTGACCTCAGAACTATTGACATAACTCTCATTTTGCCCACTTCTTTTCCTCACCAGACCATGTTTTTGGAAATTGCTCGAAAATTCCTCGTTCATTCTTTCAATCCTAGATATATTAGAGGTCACTTAGGGCTAAGATTTCATTCTTATACGAAAATGCCGTTGAAATATTTCTAATAACGCGTTTTCAGGATCAAAGCGAAAATGGGTCAGATTTGAGTTCATTGGAAAGATGTAAATTAGTTCCAATCAGCTACAAACCGATTACCTGGTTTACAACCGACAACATTTTTTTTTAATCCAAAATTCAATTTTGGCAATTTGAGATCTAATGGTGTAATAGAACAAGGTGGCTAAATCAAATTCAGGATCTTGCGTGGGAGCACCTTGGGATCGAACCCGAACATCTTCCTGAAGTGGCGGAGGGTCGACAGGCGTGGGTTGTTAACCTTGATGTATGGGCCCGCGGCCGCGACCCCAATAGGGGTAAGCGGTTCAAAATGATGATGATGATGATGCAAATGATTAAAGCGTCTGAAGGGACATTTTTCACGATATATTATAAAATGAAGAAAAAAAATTTACAAAATGGCCAAAGAGATCCTTGGTTTAAAGGTCTTGATAATTTAACGATAGGAGTTATCACAAATAGGTCCCGGTCAAAATCCCGAACGCCAAAATCCCGAATTCTTAAAAGTGTCATAGCTATTCCCATGATTGCCTCGCGCGTGCTGCTGGAGGCAAAGGGAAATCTTCTGTGTCTTAGGAAATTATTCTAAACATTTTCCTCCATATAATTCTTCCCTTTCAGGATTTTGAAAATTGGGGATTTTGGCTTTCGGGATTTTGACTACCACTGATCACAATTATTGGTTAGTTAATCGCAACTCACTATCGATTTAAAGCACATTTGTATCGTATTAACATTGCAGAGAACTCACTATGTCAGGTTTGTAATGTATACATTAGGACATTGATCACATCTTCTTTATGGCGTCTACACACTATAGGAAAAAATGTCCATATTGAAGAGCTTTTCCTTCACAAGTACAGGAAATTTGCTTCAATATTGACATAAATTGTTCTAGTGTGTAGAGGCCATTAGTTAGATATTCACGTTTTAGAATCGGAAGAGATGAGCTGGTCAACTCCTGCAGCCGTATATCCCCCGATCTTTTTGTTATGCCCTAGACACACTTACGACTTAAGCCGAGAAACGACTTAGTAGAAAATTATGGGAATGTAGTTTAACCATTATTTGTAATATAATTACGTTAAGCCATCTCTCGGCTAATCCTCATGTCTGTCAAGTGTCAAGTCCCTCAGGTTCTGAGACAAACAACGTTAGAATATAACGATAAATTTTTTGTTAAAGATATTTATTTATTTTCAAACTGTTATATGTTTCTTTTTGTAAAGGGATCTTGGTCATAATAACCCGATAGACTTCAGATATCAAAGGGTAAGGGAGAATAAAAAACACCAAAATTGTCTGTTACATCAAAAAAGAATTTAAAAAAAAAAATCATACTTTGGAAAATTCCCCGAATGGTTTATTAATCGTTTCATATCAGTTGCTAACCAAAACAACTTGAGTAAAAACACAAATAGTCTAAAAACCTCAACGAAATTCTCAATCCCGTGTTGTGCACACTATACTTTTAGTAATGAGTTACTCTTTTAAAGAACATCATTAATGTAATAGGTAAATAATGCAAAACTCCTTTTAACATAGTATCTAAATAACAATTTCGTACATTTCGCAAAGTAGGAAAGCTTTACTGTCACTTCTCAATTTTAAACATAACATTTTTAGAATTTACTGTAAGGTCATATTTACTGCATTCGTTTCTCTTGAGCTGCGTTATCCTTCGCAAAGATATTGACTTCTCTACTGAATACTTAACAAGTCATTCACCTTTTAATAAAGGAATTTTTGTGGTGCCATATAAAATATTCTTAAACTCGAATTGTAGTTAAAATTAACTGAATTAGTTCGTATCCATGATTGGAGCTTACGGTCACAGATGGTGTTATGGATGCAGAATGGTGAAGAACTAATGTTCCCTTCATTCTTATGTATATATATATATATATATATATATATATATATATATATATATATATATATATATATACATGTATTTATGTATATATATATCTGTCACTTATAAAGAGCCAAAGAGGACAAATGTGTTTTCTCACAGATCCCTTTTAACATCTGCAAAAGTTCAATGTAGAGTGCAGGACATCCAACATAACTTCTTTTTTCACAACACACTGACAAAGATAAGTAGAAATTCTTCACGTACCACACAGGGTGCAACTATTAAATTGATATTGATCTTATGTATACAAGCAAGCACATGATACAGCACTGGGTCAAGACTCCAGAGATAAACTTACATTGAGTTCAAAAAACGACATAATAAGAAATATAGTGGTAACATTCCGAATTTGTGCAGCAATGTTACAAATTGTATATATCCCAAGATACATGTGTTATAAAATTATATTTTCATCTTCATAAAGAAAAGGCATGGAAGAATTCATCGTTGTTCTTTGATAAAAAAAAAACAAGAAATCTCGTATATACAAAGCTAAGATGTTACAATTTACAGAAATGTCTCGTGTCTTGGACAATAGAGATTTCACTGTATTTTTCAAATATTACCGCATTATATTAAAATGTTCTGAATATATTCATATCTTACATATCGAAACGCATTTAGTGAACAACTCAATAATAAACCATTCTAAATTGATACAGAAAATATTATATTATTCAGTTGGGGATGTTTGTATGTTAAACAAGATGTGTATCCTTGTTCCCAATGTAATCATTTGAATAAAACTCTGAGTTTGCATTTTGTGCAACAACGTTGATGTTATTCCTATATTGAATTCTGTTAGCAATTTAGCAATTCAAATTGAACAAATACTAGAGAAAATTGTCATTATTTAGGTCTTTTCCAACTGAATACTGTATACAAACTCTTGTTCAGTGTAATCCAATATACTAATTTCCAACTTCATATTTTGAAGAAATTCCATGTAACACTGTAAATTAATTCGAAAAACATGCTAATTTTATAGTTGAACCTTTAAGCATTTTTTTCTCAAATTTGAACATGCAAAAGAGGTACAATACAGAATAAAGCTGGTAATAAATGCAGATCAGCTTATTGTAAGCAATGTTCTCAATGTGTAAAAATATATTAGAGCTTATTTCCATAAGAAGTATAGAAAACATACAAGATTAAAAGATTGATGTTTACAGATCATTGCCAAAAGCTACCTACTTATTAAGCGAACCATCATACACTCCTTAATTTTCCCTGAATTGTTAATACTTTCATCGGTCTATTCTAGCATTAGAAGTCAAACAGTTAGAGATTATGATTTATATGCTTCGGAAACGAAAGTTCTTTAAGTAAGGTGTCTTTCCTTATGTGATATACAGACTTATGGCCTCTACACACTAGTAGAAATTTCTTTAAAAAATGCCTTTTCAAAGAACAATACTCATGCATAATATTTTTCATTAAGACTAAAAATTATTAGTCATTGGTATTGTCAGAAAATTGAATTAATTTTTTGGGCTATTTTTGTCCCTATCGCTCGTAGAGGTAAAAATACACCGAATTAGATTCTGTTGGATTTTCCAAAGTCAGATGTAACACGTTTCATTGTTTTTGTTTATCGGTTAAATTTTTATAGTTGATTTTTGGTCCGCAAAAAGTGTCTCGTCGTTAAAGGGTTAAGCCGCAAATAGGGGAAACTGGGGCAGTGATAAATATGGTGTAGTTATGGACACTGCGAGATCTTAATTAGATATTAAATTTCAGAGAACTAAACGTGGACAAGGATGACGATAGTATCTATAAATTCATATAGGTTTAGTTCTCTGAAATTTAATATCTAATTAAGATCTCGCAGTGTCCATAACTACACCATATTTATCACTGCCCCAGTTTCCCCTATTTGCGCCTTAACCCTTTAACAATGAGACACTTTTTACGGACCGAAGATCAACTATAAAAATTTTACCGATAAACAAAATCAATCAAACGTGTTACATCTGACTTCGGAAAATCCAGCATAATCTGATTCGGTGTATTTTTTACCTCTACGAGCGATAGGGACAAAAATAGCCCAAAAATTTAATTCAATTTTCTGACAATACCAATGACTAATAATTTTTAGTTTTAGGGCAGAATCACATTGACAGTAAAATGCTCACCGTATTTCGTTAATTTACGCATTGCCATTGCAATTCTTACGCAAATTCTCAATTACCGTATTACCTTATCTCATACTCGGTGCCACTAGGTGAAAATAATATAAGAAAATTGAAGAAATAAAACGAAAATTCGATATACGGTAAGAAAAAAACTGTACGATTAATTTCTCTTACAGTTTTTTTTTGCTCACCGTTTATTGAATTTTCTTTTTATTTCATCAATTTTCTGATATTATTTTCACCTAGTGCCACCGAGTATGAGATAAGGTAATACGTTAATCGAGAATTTGTGGAAGAATTGCAATGGCAATGCGTAAATTAACGAAATACGGTGAGGCTACGGCGAGCATTTTATTGTCAATGTGATTCTGTCCTTAATGAAAAATATTATGCAAGAGTATAGTAGTTATAGTATTAGTAGTATAGTAAAAAATTGAAAGTATAAAAAAAAATAAAAACATTTTTTAATATCAGAATTTAAAAAATTCCTATTTTTAAGCCTAAATATTTACTATATAGCAAATAGCTGTAGACTTGCAAAAAATATCCTAGATTCCTTCAATCTTCTACTTTGCAATTAGGTACGTAAAAACGTAACAAAAATATAACTTGGGGTAGTCAGGAAAAATTACTTTCTTCATGGGACACCGGTGTTCCAATCGTCCCTAAAGGGTTAAGGGTAAATGAACTATGCAACATTTTCCTAAAATTCAGTGCGTCTTTGGAAAATCATGTTAAGTTTGCGTATTTCGAAAGTGTTTACTATTTACTGCCTTAGTTTCCTCTACATATGTCCTTTGAGCCCAATATTATGATAGTGCTTATCAAAACCCTTAATGTAGGTAAAAGCTTCTGGTAAGCTTCAGCGGAGATATTTACTGGTAAAGTCTGATCTCAATGAGAAGTCACCAAGTTATGCCACAATAACAAAAACTGGGATTATTATGAAGCTCACCCAAATGGGGGGAAGTGGGGCAGCTTTGAATGTGGAATGTTTCAATAGAACTAAGCCATATCATGAGGTAATCTAACTTATCAATCTGTTTGTGCAGCTAAATTATATCATAAGGCTCAATTTTATTTAAAAATAGGTTAAAAATCCCAATTTCAAAGCTGCCCAGTGCCCCACTTTCCCCTATTGCAATACTGATCACAATTATTTTTATATTGCTTGTAATGCAATTTATATTGTGCTGTGTTGTATATGTAAAAGAAAATTGGCACAAAAGCATTCGAAAATGCACCAGAGACTACAGAAAAATCATTATGTTCACTGGTAGGGCTGAATGTACATGTATAATATTTTTCTGTATTTGCAACTCGTATTCAATAAATTAAGCTCTTACGTATTCACATATTAAATTATCCTTTGAAAAATGTGAAGTAAAAGCAACAAAATAGAAGATCTCATATTTGAAGTATTTGACTTCTCGATGGAAAAGAGTGTCTTATTTAAGGCGAACTCAAGAAAATCGTTTATATGTCTAGTGTTGCAATAAGTGCACTTTATTCTTCAATTTCAATTGCAAGTTCATTGACAGATACTTTCAGAATCATGTGTCAATATATTTGAGCATTTCCTTATGACTCTTGGCAATCCGTCTTGTTGGAAAACGCGAAGGTAGGTTTTTATTTTATATTCACCGCTCCACCTATGCCATATGTCTTATGTACTAATGCAAGAGGTGAAGTAGGTTGATGGTATCTTTTGTTCTATCATGTGACATTTTTCTTTAAAGGGAAAATTAAATTGAATTTAATGCTTTCCTCAACGTTGGGTATAAATGTGTGTAATATAGTAGAAAATGTGAATAGGGGATGGTGGGTGAGTGTGACTCAAAAGAAAATGCAATAATGACAAAATTTCTCTCGTAAACTCAATTCAAAGTAAATTTCATATTTTTTGCAGCTTTGCCTTTTTTCTTACCTTTACGCTAATTTCCACCATCATCATTTAGGGTTAGGAAGGTGACGAGACTCTATAGCGCGAAAGCTATTTTTTTCCACCCTCAAACACGTGATTCATATTATGCACTCAAAAAAATCCACGGTTAAATGGGTATGTAAAACAGGGTTTGTCTATCAAACTGATGCCAAACCCTGTTTCAACCTAAACGTGGCAAGGTTTGATGTACTAGTATTTTTTAAACCCTGTTTCAACCAAACCCTGAAAAGGTAGAAAGTCAAATCCTGTTATGGATATTGATTTACCTTGCCGTCAGTAAACCTTGGCAGGAATGAAGACCAATCCTCGTCACGATTATATTTCAAACCCTGTTTTCGTCAAACCCTGGCAAGAGTAAACCATAATCCTTGTCAGGGGTATATTTTAAAACCTTTTTCTCAGTAAACCTTGGCAAGAATGAAGACCAATCCTCGCCATGTTTATACCTTAAACCCTGTTTCGTCAAACCCTGGAAGGAGTATGGCTTAACCCGTAACACGGGTTACACTCAATCCTTGTTTCCATCAACCCCTGGCAAGCGGAAAAACAACCCTTGTCATGAGTTTATTCAAATCTCGCCTCTTTCAACCCCTGGATGACTATTTTTAACCCTTGTTAAGATTAAAATCAAATTTACTTGGAAAATAATTAAATAAAACTAGAAATTCTTATTATAATATTTTGCATCACTAAGGAAATAAAAAGTAACGGCTAGAATAAAAAGTTTATACTTTAGTCGTTATTTTCTTATTTTCTCAGTGAAGAAAATATTATAAAAGGAATTTCTAAGCCTTATTTAATTGTTTTACATGTAAATTTGACTTAAATTCTAACAAAGATTGAAAAATGATCTCCAAGAAGTTTACTTAAGTGAGATTTGAATTTCTCATATACATACATCAGTGTAGAAGTATAAAAAAATTATAATTAGGTTAAGTAAACATTTAGAATTTATTACAATAAAATCGTACTTGTTTTTCTAACAATACATCATTATAATTCCTTATTTTACTATTAAATAATTACAATTTAACACAAATATAAGAATTTATAACTCCTAGTTATTTCATTACTTTAAACTTTATTATATTATTATTTTTTTAAGGTATCGTAAAAATATCTGTTATTTAAAGCTTTTTTAAACAATATTAGCAAAAACTAGGGAGTAAATTTTACAACAGCATGAGAAAAGTTATTTTCAAAATAATTAAGCAAAAACTTAGGAAAATCCATCAAGAAAAATTGACAGTATTTGTTTACTTATATATATTTTTTTTCAATATTTAATCTTATCTCAATGAAAAATAAATCAATATATCTAGATTACCTTACAGCTTTATGGCGTCTACACACTAGTAGAATTTTTTTTAAATGCCTTTTTTAAAAAATTCTGACGTTTCTACCTACAAGGATATGGGAAATTTGCTTTAAAAAGGCATTTTTAAAAAAAATTCTACTAGTGTGTATACGCCAGCATGGCGTATACACCCTAGTAGAAATTTTTTGTAGTATTGCAACTTTAAAAAAAATATATATACAGATTCTTTGATAACAAAGTACAACATGTGAAGAATATTTTCTCATCTAAAAGCTTCAACCCAGTGAGAAACTTTAGGATAGAGCCTTTACAAATTTATTTAAAGCCAATTGAGAAGCATCAACTGTAAAAGCTCTTTTTAAAATCTCAATTTGTGAGATTTATATGCCAAATTTTTCGAAAACTAATGCATCAATTTCATCGAAAATTTGCATACTTCTAGAGTTGATTGTTTAAAACTTAAACAAGGATTTGTTTTTTTTCCTTGGTCATACCTTATTTTGCACGGCGAAATGTAGTGTAATATACGCCATTTTTTCTTGTAAAAAATGCTATTGAAAACAAATTTCATGTTTTTAAACTTTCGTTGAAATATAACTTTTACTCAACTGCTAATAGCAAATATTTAGTTTTCTGATTTCAGAGAAAAATTATGTGAGTTATGTCTCCGAAAATCATTTTAAAAGATCAGCCTTTTAAAATTTGTAAATGAAAATTTTAGAAAATATTGTTCTAATGTTGTACTTTTATGTTTCAGAGTTGGATTTGAAGATATATTCTTTATTAATATTTTAAAAAAATTAAAGAGGGCATATTTTTTGGTTTCTGAAACCTACGTAATTCCTGAAATTAATCAATCCTGCTTCAGCCTGCACCACTTCAAAGGATGTGTAAGCAGGACGGTGGCAATTATTTTATTTTGCACTTTCCACTGCTCCCTGGCGTGTTTCTGCTCTCTCCTCTTGAAATTTTAGGTAGAATTTCCATGTTTCAGTATGATCCTCTCGTTCGAACTTCTGCAAATCTGGAGTTCCGACATCTAAGAAAAAATGGTATAACATAAACTAAAATTACAAAATTTATCTTAACCGTTTAGACATGTAGATAGATAGATAGATAGTTGTTTATTCATTAGCAATAAATGAGACTAAATCCCGTGGAAAATAGAAAACGTATAAAACGGTTAACTCGAGATTAAAAAAAAAAGAAGTTAAAACGTAATCTTGGCACAGTTTAAAATTCAAAAGTCTTTAGAATATTTTGTGGTGAACAGCATTTCACAGTTTATTCACTAAAATCATGAGAAATTTTATCGATTTTTTTTATAAAATAAAGATGAAGATATGAAAATAATAATTTTTAAAATTTCGTGAAAATCCCGTTAAAAATACAGAAAACGCCGCACTTTAACTTTGGATGCGCACACTTTACACCAATACTAACCGTGGCAAGGATGAAAATCAACCCTTGAGAGATTAAAACACTTAAAGTTAACTCAAGGTTAAAACAGGGGTAAAATCCTAATCTTGACACGGTTTAAAATTTAGGCGTACGGAAAATCCTCAGTGAACAGCATTTTCACGCTTTTTCCACTAACACCTTCAAGAATTTCACCGATATTTTTTATGAAAATTAATTTCTCACTGTTTATTTAGGCATTGATGGTGGAAAATTGGGATAAATTCTGTGAAAACTTGAGGAAACGCCGCACAATAGCTTTAAACGCGCACACATTGCACCAATACTAACCGTGGCAAGGATGAAAATCAACCCTTGAGAGATTAAAACACGGTTAACTCAAGGTTAAAACAGGGGTAAAATCCTAATCTTGACAGGGTTTAAAATTTAGGCGTGCGGATAATCCTCAGTGAACAGAATTTTCACGCTTTTTCCACTAAAATCTTCAAGAATTTCACCGAGATTTTTTTAGAAAATATATTGCTCACCATTTATTTACACATTTACGGTAAAATTGACCCTAAATTCAGTGAAAATCTCATGAAAAAGAGAGAAAACTCCGCACTTTGATTCTTGACGCGCACGTTTGGTTACAAAATTGAAAAGAAAATTAAGCACCACTTACCACAGAACTTTTCACAATTCACTCTTCTATGTCGCTGATATGTCCCTGGGTGGTCACTGGGGGTTCATATTGAGCCCCAATCCCCGAAATGTCAACGCGAATGCCTCCATTCTTTGAGGCACACTGAACACTAAACACCATTTTTCTCTTACTGATTCCACTTGACAAGTTTACACGAGAAACCCTTAAATGCATTAAGAATCTCGCCATGATAGAAATTTAAAACCATTCAAACCTTGCGCAAGATTTAAACTGATGTGTTAAGGTTAATAGTGAAATCCTTCACTAAAAAAAGGAGTTAAAATTGCTGAAACAGGGTTAACTCATGTTTACAGTTTAAAACCTTTTTAAAATTAAACCGTGACTAACCCTGTTTATAGTCAATTTTAAACCTTGCCTCAAATAAGCTCTTTTTTGAGTGTGGATATTTGTAGGTGATCCAGCATCTCGTGAATATCTACTTATAGAGGGATACACAATACTCACAAGAGAACATTGGTGTACGAACCAATGTCTACAATGCGGAATACGAAGGAGTATGCTCAACAGTCTCTTGAGATGAAAGGCAAAATGAATAAACGGGGGTGTGGGATGGATGATATGGAAAGCACTCAAGCTGATATGTGCTTCTCATTCACAGAAAATTGTTATTTCAGAAATATGCAAAAGAATACCCAATGTAGAGGAAAACATCAACAGACAGAATATTTTCCACCAAGTAGAAAAAAAAGGAGGTACCCCTTGCGTCAGTCTTTTGCTTTTATCGCGAAAGGTGAGCAGGAGAGATCTGCACCAGAGAGTTGAAGTAGGAAAAAAAAACGGATTTTAATATACTTTTCTCAAACCACGGACAAATGATCAGATTAAAATTAATTTCCGTCATTCTTATCCACTTAGGATTTATGCTCTCTCCGTTTTGCTTGGCTATAATCGCTACGGTGAAAAAGGGGTCTGAGCGAATGAAGATATGAAAATTGCATGAATGCCACCTGCAGATTCATGAACCTCTCTCTCTCTTTGGTGATTTTCTTTCCTGTGGTGGTACGGCTAAAAGAAATATACATATAACACAAAACTTTCGTGCACCATAACCAAGTTCTATATAACTGGGTGAAGATACGGTATTGCTAAGATGGGAGAGATTCTACTTTAATTTATTTATTTGTTTTCTCATGTTTTATATCCCTCCAACTGCCACGTCTGGAAGTGACTGGTTGTGCATTATTGTGAGATTACCAGGAGAAGACAACATAAATCTGCAAATCGATATAAATTGGATTTCTCAAAGTCGTTAAAATACGAGTAAAACTATAGCGCAAAGCTGGTACCAATTGCACCCGGTTCAAACCCTTTCTCTCAACCAATAAATTTAATATCGAAGATTTTCTCCCAAAATCTTCACACGCAACTGCCAAATCACTGGAGGTTTTTGCACCACCACAAACTAGTGGAGTACACGAAAGTGTTATGCTTTCACAATTTATCTTATCTCACTCGATAACACACTTCATCTCAGATTAGATCATCACAAATATTGAATTTACGAAGCTCTACAGCTAGAACGAGAATTGAGATATTGCCAGAAATGTCTTCAGCAGATTCTTACAATAAATGCCAGAACACAATGCATCCATACACAGTTCAAATACTTGACACTACTAAATTGATGAATAACTAACACACAAAGGGAAAGTGGGGCACCTTTGAATATGGGGCAGCTTTGAAATTGACATTTTTAACCTATTTTTTAAATAAAATTATCATTATATAATTTAGCTGCACAAACAGATTGAGAAACTAAATTACATTATAATATGGCTCAGTTCCATTTAAACATAGAAGAAAAATCCAATTTTAAAGCTGCCCCACATTCAAAGGTGCCCCACTTCCCCCTATTATTAACATAGAAATTTTATTAAAGCTCAGAAATCCTCAGGAGAAACTAGGTCAGTGGTAAACATGGGGTAGTTGTTAACACTGATTTTCTACGCCACTTGGACTTATATCGACCAACTCTTCAATGGACAAGGATCCTTATCTAAGGAAAACAAATTAAATGAAACTAAGCCTTATCAAATATAAGATAGCTTCACTATTGGTTTGTGGAGGTAAATTCTATCACCGTAAGGTTCAGTTTCATTTAAAAATAGGAGACCAAAAAATGTATTGTTTACAACTGTACCATGTTTACTACTGCCCAGGTCTCCCCTAAGTCGTAGAATATTCCAAAATCTTCTCGACCATCTTATTTATTGCTTTTTTATATAAAGACTAGCAATAAGCAAAAATTTAAAGTTTTCATATTCCAGAAGTTCATAATAATAAATAATGGGGAAAATGTAGTACGCACAGGATGTAGTCCTTTTCGCAAGCAAGATTTCTATGCAGGCAGTATTATTTTTTTCCTTTAAAAGGATGAGACTATCTACCCCATGCCATGTGGCATTAAATGCACAGAAAGCAAAGATATGTTAACTTAATGAGGATTTAAGCACTAGACAATTGCATCACAGTAGAAGTGCTTTACTACTTAACCTGTGACATCCTCCAATAGTAATACACCAAATACACCTAACGAAATCAAATTAAGAAACTAGCACAAAATGAGTGAAATGAAGATCCGATCAGTTTAAAATATTTTGTACTTGGTCTGCATACACTGAGAAAAAAAAGGGTGCGATTAACTTTTTTTCCTCAGAACTTTAACAACTTTTAGGTGTAAAAATATATCAACATTTTTTAATGTTAATTTTACACCTTTTTAAGGGTAAAATTAACATGAAAAGGGGTAACTTTAACCCCTAATACACCTAAAAGCATATTATTTACACCGTAAAATTAACATTTCAGAAATGTTATTTTAACTTTTTCGGATTTCTCTCAGTGTAAGAATAATTTATATGGTAGTGAGCTGTATTTATAACGAGAACCATTTTATACAAATTTGGTCAAAATTGGCGCGAAGTTTAATTAAGTTCATTACTAATTTTTTAATGAATACTCAGTGAAAAGGGAAAAGCCAAAGGAAAAGCATTTTTTATAGTACATACACTGAGAAAAAAAGAGGGTGCGATTAACATTTTTCCTCATAATTTTAACACTTTTTAGGTGTAAAAATATATCAACATTTTTTAATGTTAATTTTACACATTTTTAAGGGTAAAATTAATATGAAAAGGGTAACTTTAACCCCCAATACACCTAAAAAGGGTAATATTTAAACCGATTTTGGATCAATACTGCAGGGTAAAATTAACATTTCCAGAATTTTATTTTAACTTTTTTCGGATTTCTCTCAGTGTAGAAGAAAATATTTCACAAAATTGTTTGTAAATGTTTTTATGAACTCCAATTGGGGAGTTATTATATGCTATTAAATCGTGTAACCGGTGTAACTCAATAAAAAGCTCCCAAATGTTTGGGCTTTTTTCACAAACATTTTTTTTTTCACATGATCAATTGGACAGCATTTCTTGCTCTTTTACAAAAACTTTTTCGTAAGTGTTCATAAACACTTAAAAAAATGTTCGCGAAATTTTGCCAAATGTTCGTAAACTTTCGTCAGACAAACAGAAATGTGCAAACAAATAGTTAAGTCAAGTCATATCATGTTCAATCATGTTTGTATGATCACCACTGAATTCTTATTTTTTGTACACCCTAATAATTCCATTTTGTATTTAAAATCTTGAAGACTCATTAGAGTTGAGAATAAATTAAAAGAAGTTGACACTTTTATTGCCTTCTGCACTTGGACAAGTTAAAAGGGAGAAATTCAGAGAACCCATTAATGAATCACAAGGAAATGGTGATCTCATTATTTTTATTATTGAATCACAAAGATCTTGAGCAGTGGCTCAAAAGTTATATAAGATGTAAAAACACAATTTTGGATAGAATAAAGTGGACATCGAGAGAAGCAAGAAGTCTTCTTTATTTCTCAACATTCTGATTTCCCCGCTCGGAAATCATAATTAAATGTTTGCAGAAGAACAAAAATGCTCATCAAATGCTCAATTAGAACAATGTTTGTGATAATTACAGACTTTTACGAACTTGTTTGTGGGTTATATACGTTGGGCACAATATATTCAATAAATAATAAATATTTCCACATTATTATATATATAAAAATTTTATGTTTTTCAGGTTGCGTGGATCCACATTGACAGGCAAATGATACTGACAATTCACCGCCATGTGATTTCCCGCATTCCTCGGTACAGCATAACATACGACAATGCCAATACGTGGTTGCTTCATGTGAGTCAGGCGCAACAGGATGATCGTGGTTATTACATGTGTCAAGTGAACACGAACCCCATGATAAGTCAAGTGGGGTATCTCCAAGTTGTGGGTGAGTCTTGTGGGGGTGTTCTTGGGGGGTGCTGTTGTGTGTCAAAATGAATTTCCCATGTCAATTGTATGTGTATGTCACTCCCGTTGACAGTTCCACCAAATATCCTCGACATCGAAAGTACTCCCTCTTCTGTAGCCGTACGTGAAAATCAGAGCATCAACATGACATGTCGCGCCGACGGATTTCCCACACCAAAAATCATCTGGCGCCGAGAGGATGGTCAATCGATTACGGTTGAACGAAAAAAGAAGGTCATGGTGTACGATGGGGAGCAATTACAGCTCATTAAAGTGAGTCGCAATGAGATGGGTGCCTACCTATGCATTGCTACCAATGGGGTACCCCCTTCCGTGTCTAAAAGGATTATATTAGATGTCGAGTGTAAGTTTCATTTATTGTCACGTTAACCAAAACCTTGAAAGAGAAATATTGTTATATCTATGAAAAATAATTTAGATAAATTAACCATCAAAACATATTAAAACATGAAAACTTATACATTAATAATACACTTCATATATTACCACCTTTGATTTGATTGCATACAGTAGACTCTCTCAAAGTTGGGCATTTATAAAACTCATTATCATTGTATATTCCACGAAAAACCGTAAATAATGAATATTTCCAGCAGATTTATTTTTATACGGGCTTCAGACCTGAGACGTAGTCATATAGCTTACGCTTAACTGCTCTAATTTTTCAACAATCAAGATTTTTTGGAAAAATTTGACTTAGTATTGGATTATTAAGGACAAGACCTATTAAATTCTAAAAGAGCAATAAAACTTATTGCAATTTAGGATTTTGAGACCGTCGAGAACTAGGTTAAACCTCTAGTATGAAGATGGCTTTATTTGCCTTTTTTAACAAACTTAATCAAACGTGAAAAATTCCAACAAACTTTTATTAAATGTAACTGCCAGTTAACTTAAGAGGTTACGTAGGTCACGCAGACCTTAAAAAAAAACAGCACATTTCCTTGACATCTATTTTCGATATAATATGAAAATGTTTAATTTGAGGTCCAAGACAAACAAAAATTCAACAAATCAACTATATATCTATTTTCTGAAATTTTTATTTCAAAATTTTAAAAATTCTGTTGTTTGGGACCTGGAGACAGTTTTTTTAACATGCTTTTCGGTGGACAAGATATCTTGGAGTATATTCATCTGTCGCCGAAAAACTATATTAGCTGATGAATTACACTTGTTCTAACTCGAACTTTAACGGTAGATTATTTTTACTTTGATTACGTGGTGTAAAGTACGCCGAAAATTATATTTTTTGTATAAAATTCCGCCAAAAATTCAAATTTGTTTTTTTTTTTTTTTAAATACCATTCAAGTACGAGTTTAACTCATGAGCTAACAGGAAATATTTTATTTTATGATTTTGGATGAATACACTCTGAGAAATCTTGTCCACCGAAAAGTATGTTTTTCAAAAAAAAAAGTATTCGAAAATCACACAATATAGTTCAATGTTCACCTTTTATATTTATTTTTAATATTTTTATTTAATTTAATATGTTACGAAAAATAGAGAAAATATAGTTTTTTCTAGTATTTTTGACCCACGTAACCCCAAAAAAGCAGATTTTTAAAAGTCAAAATTAACGTTACCGAGAGTCTACTACTGTAATACCAATTTATTGACATTGCTGTCTTTTATGATAAATTAGTGCAGAATTGATTTTGTTACTTAGATACAGTTGACTCTCTCTCAATCGGGAATATGGGGCAAAATGTCATCCGGTTTAGCGATAGAATTGGGCATCAAAGCCATTGTAAATTCCACAAAAAGCGCTCAATTATAAAGAATCACGATAAAATAGGAAGAACTACAGCGAATTTGAGCGAATTAGCTTCATAATTAAACGTGAAAATTGTCAACAAAATTTGTCGCGCGATTGAAAAAGAGCCGATTGAGTGAGATTCTACTGTAAATCATATCCGCAGCAATTTATTGTGATACATAAACTCGACCAAAATTTCCATTGTGCCCTTTACTAATCAAAAGGGGAATTCAATGGATCAAGTGGTAGAGCTCTCGCTCTATGATGCAAAGTGTTCCGGGTTCGAATCACCTATAGGTCACCAGGGTTAAAGGTGTTCGGATTATATCCAGTGAGCTTCACTGCACTTGATTCCACGGTGCATGGGATTGACAATCCCATCCCTGTGTAAAAAAAATAATAATGGATATTTCGAACTCCCCTTCTGTGAAGGTCCAAGTTCCTCTATGGAACGTATTTGGCTGACTATGGTTCTGTTTAATATACGCATTGTTGATTAGTTGATTTTCATTTTACCGAATATCCTATTATCCACATAGATATTCAAAAATATAAATTCAGTTACTAATTAAAGAGAAACCCATTGATAATGCATCACATTACATAGATAAAATCATACAATATTCTGATATTGGAAATTACAGAGTCTAAATTCAAAATTGATGTTGTGTAATTCAATCCTGGTGCTTCAGCCTCATACACTAAATAATTTGGTAAATCGATCAAATAATTATATTTTATAAATATGGTTTCAGCCCAATCTATTTTAATACAAATATATAGATCGGAGTAATTAAATAAATGACTGGAGTGAGTGTTACTTCAAAATTTCATTTTGTTGTGAAAAAATCAACTTTGAGCTTTAATTGGTCCTATTTATAGATAATTTATCAGAATTTTCGAGATAAAATCGAAATTATATTGGCTCAACTGACTTTTTATTTTTTTCATGATGAGAGAAATTATTTATCAATAACTGATCAAATTTATTCGTATAATACATTTTTGGAAATTGCATGTATTTTTGACGGTGAATGATTTTAAAAGTGAATTTAATTGTATTTTTTCTTTAAGTTTTTTTAATATTTAATTAATACCAATAACTCTTTCAATTTTAATAATGATATTTTATTCTGTTTTGTACTACAATTTCAGTTTCACCAATGATCTGGGTTCCTAATCAACTGGTAGGAGCACCGGCTGGAACGGATGTCACCATTGATTGCCATACAGAGGCTCATCCGCGTGCTATTATCTATTGGGTGTACAATTCTGTTATGGTGCTTCCCAGTAAAAAGTACCTAATCGATTACACAGAAAACTCATATCGAGCACACATGAAGCTGACAATCAAGAACATCCAGCATAGTGATTTCG
Organism: Phlebotomus papatasi; assembly: GCF_024763615.1. NCBI lineage: Eukaryota > Metazoa > Arthropoda > Insecta > Diptera > Psychodidae > Phlebotomus > Phlebotomus papatasi. Next base: position 92,952,219 of record NC_077223.1, read on the forward strand.
GCAATTACAGATGCATATCGAAGAATTCATTGGGCGAAACGGAGGGATCAATACGAGTTTATGGTAATTCAGACTATACTTTCGCATCATTCCCTATAAAAATTGTTTTGCTTCCATAAGAATGACATAGAAATTTCCACATTAAGTCATGGACTTCTTCGTGTAGTTTGTAAGCAAACTTACACACTGAAAATTTCCTTATTTTTTTCAAAGAATTCCCATTAAACATTCTTGATTAAGATTTCTCAAGGTATTACATGGGGTTGGGGGGCTAAAAACTTGTATTCTTTTAAATAGATACAATTAAAATAAATAAATAAACAGATTTTAGAGAACACTTTTGAAATTGAGATTATGTGGCGTCCGAGTGGAAATAATTAGATAGTTGCGTGAAGGTGAACTGAGCTGAACGTTTATTCAATCCTTGGTTTATATACAATTCTGATCCTTAAGAGAGGACCGCTAATTCATAGTTCATAGTCTTACTAGGCTTACTGGACTTTGCCATCCTATTGTAGCCCATATCCAATAGTTGGTACATTGGGCTTCCTTTATCATACATTATTGATTATAAAGAACCCCAGCTAAAAACTATCATTGCAGGTATAGCAGATCAGTAAGAGAAGCTCCCGAAACTTCGGATTTTTCCTATATTCCTTAAGGCCCTGTCCTCAAATTAAAATAAGTTTATACATATTTTTTATTGCTTAAATCGATAGATAAACTATCTAAGAATATACAAGAAAAATTTCAGAAGTGTTAGATCCGTCAGGGAACTGTAAGGGTGGAGCCCTTAAAGCAATCGCGTGGATGAGCGCCTTGGCCGCTAAAGGTTTCTCCAAAACCCACAGCGTTCCTCCTAACGATCTAGTCCCTACCACGATTCAACATGAACTAACTCTCAATACTAATCCTCTCCACGAAGAGGTAAATCCAAGGGTAAATCACAGGCTAACACTATGAACGCTCTTATGCCCTAGACACACACATACGACTCAAGCCGAGAGACGACTTAGTGGAAAATGATAGAAATGAAGTTCAACCATTATGTCGAGTATAATTACACTAAACCGTCTCTCGGCTAATCCTCAGGTCTGTCAAGGCCTTTAGGAGACATCGACGCAGCTCCGAGAGGCATATATGATGCCAATTTAAATGTAACTTATTCGAAAGAAATCTCCTACGATAATGCAAATTTTCCGAATGTATAATGCCATTTTACGCGGGTTTTTCACAGTATCGAAAATATATACATAATCCACGGACTCCTATAACTCTAAATTTTAAATGCTCTTCTTTTAAAGTTTTATTTGTACTGACTTATGCCTTAGACACACTTAGGACTTAAACCAAGAGGCGGCTTAACGTAATTATACTACTAAATTCCCATCAGTTTCCCACTAAGTCTTTTTCTCGGCTTAAGCTGATCATTATTTTGATTATAATTACGTTAAGTCGACTCTCGGCTTAAGTCGTAAGTGTGTCTGGGGCATTAGAAATTTTAGAAAAATCCCCTGACGTATTGCTAAAACATGGGAATTATCAATAATTTTCCACTTTGATTGATCTTGAGAAAATTATGTCAAACTATTATGGAAATTTCCGTCGTTGTCTTGTGATTTTCCTTAGTAATTTCCTATAGTATATCCGTGAATATTTTTTTATAGTGTTACTAATAAAAATACACTTATCTATTCTGTTTTGCACATATAGTCCATTTGGCTAAAGAATAGAATTCTGTGCTCAATCATTTCCTTTTCTTCATCCACACTTCTTCTTTTTTTTCTCGATTTCTTGCCACTCGTATAGAAATACCACAACCATCATCACCATCAAAGCAAATAACACACGTGGTGTCGGCAGAGCCAAAAGAGAGTAAGTGAATTTTAAACGAAATTCAATGAGTCCCACATATTTCAGAGACACCCCATCATCCACTCTATCCTCCATTCCCGCCCAAATACTATCCCATCCACCACGAGTGGAGAATTTCAATTGGTTGGTGGTTTCTTATATCCCATCGTGTTGGATTTACGGATCGAAATTCCATCAACAAATTGAGTTCCTCGATTTCCACTTTGGTTAAAACAAATATGTAATACACTTTTATGTGTCCTCCGCGCCATTGCAGCTCCCGCACTCCGCAATGACTCCTCGCGAGTCATACAGCCAGAAGTGGTGTTCTCCATGAGGACACCAGACACCAGTCACGGATCAGCTAGTACGGTAACGGGTGATCGGAAAGGAACTGTAGCGATCGGACAGAGTGTCTTCTACACTGATTTCCCACCCAATGAATATGGTCACTCATCTAGTACCAACATAGCAGAAATCAACTGCATCCTCAGCTACATATCATTTCTCCTGTTTACACTCCTGCCACCCCGAATACTTTTCTATATTTGTTGAGTAAGTTAATAATAAAATCGATCGTTTCCGGATCAACTACATCGTAATTGCACATAAATAAAAAAAAACTAATAAAAAGCCAATCAGTATTACAATTTAAACATTTTGAGATAAATTAATACTTTCCATTTGACAATATTTTTTTAAGTGTATACTTTTTAATTAGGTTTTCTTTTAATAAGTTTTATCTCAGAGTATACCCACAGAATATAAAATACCTCTCAGTTTACATGTTATACTGAAAAAAATTTACATTTATTGTTATTATGAAATAAGGCAATGTCTTCGAAGAAACAATTACTCATACTTCCCAGAACTTATTCTGAAAATTTATATCGAATCAATTTACATATCTCATCAACTTGCTAAACGTGTGCAAGTTTTGGCTTAAGGATACAAGAGGTGGAGCATCATTAACTTTTCCCTGTATTTTGAGTACAATGCAGCTTACACCGAAAAAATATTTTGTAAAATTGTTTGTAAATGTTTGTGAATTTCTACTGGGCACTTACGAAATACTCGTGAATTGCATAACCCACAAAAAAGTACGTAAAAGTTTGTAATTTTACACATACCTTGTTCGTGGCATGAGCACTTAACGAGCATTGTTTGTTCTTTTACAAACATTTTATCGTACATTCTTGTTTTTCTGACAAAACTCTACGAACAAATGAGTCAATTTTACAAACATTTTTTGTGTGTTTACAGAAGTTTATGAACAAAAGTTTGCAAAAGAATTTAAAAAAAAATGCACAAAAAGTACAAACTTTTGCGAACCTTTCTGTGAATCACGATTTACGAACAGTTCATAAATCCCCAGCAAGAATTGACAAACATTTACGAACAATATTACGATTTTTTTGTGTTAACTTATTTATTTCTAAACTTAGGTAGGATAAGTCACCCAAATATTGGACAGCTTGCATAAAGGCACCAATGTTTTCAGAATAATATTTTATTAAAATTGAAGCTTTATTACAATTTTTTTTAGAAGTCTTATTTAGTACTTTGAAAAGTTGTTTATCATTTGATTTCCTCTAAAATTATTCTCTAAACATTCAAAATGATTAAAAATATAGAAATTAATTTGGGTATCATTTTGTATGGGCACTCAATGGGTCAAGTGGTAGAGCACTGGCTCTATGATGCAAGTGCCCCGGGTTCGAATCCCCGTTTAGGTCACCAGGAATTTTTCTGGCGTTAAGGGTGTTCGGATTGCATCCAGTGATGCATGTCTAGAAATCCCCTAGCGGGAAGGCCTTGTTCCTTCATGGAATTTTGTGCCAGCATTATTATTATTATTATCATTTTGTACACACTGCTTGTAATTCGGGACACTTTGCTTGCAATTTGGGACAGAGTTACTTAACTCTTCCGGAACTCTTCTAATGGTTTTTCGACAGCATTTCGTTGTTAAAAAAGTTGCTTCCAATGCTTTTTTGTTTCTTTAGGCAATATAAATCCTAGAAATTGAAAACTTAAAAATTTATAAAAATGTTGACAAACAAAAGAACTGTCCGGAATAGAAAACACAACTCACTGGTAAATCTTTGACAAAATTGTCCATTTTTTACACGAAAAACATATATCACTAGACAGATTAAACTCCATGCATAATAGCCAAATAACTGTTTACATAAATTAACACGATCTTTAATGAATATTTAGCAATATTAATTAGAATTAACGAAGAAAAATTGCTGACTTTTCAGCACAACCGGACACAAAGCAACACAAAGTTTTGTCAAATTGTTCATAAAGACCATCTCATATGGGAATTCCAAATTAAACAAACTATGAGTCAATATCTCTCAATAGAATGAATATTTAAAAGGAACACACTATTTATTAAATATTTGAAGATATTTTTATAATTTTAATCAGTTTATTTGTTTGGTTTAAATTTACATTCAAAATGTCCCGAATTGCAAGCTGCCCAACAAAATGAACAATGATAATAACGCCCCCTCTCAAGTTAATTATAATATATGAAAAAAAGTTAAGCAATATCCATATGTGATCAATGAATTCGAAAAATATTTTAAAAAATATACAAACCTTTTGTGAAGTGTTCTGAAAAAAATATTTTTAGTATTGTATAGATTTTTTAACCTAGTTCAGAAGTTGCATTTTATCGCCAAGATCTAGGTTATTTTGATGTCAATATATGGGTTGACGATCTACCTAAGGCTATAAGTCGTTCTCACTCATTGTTTGATTTTCAAAAACAACACTGCACTGATGTAAATAAGGGAGAATAAAAAAGCTGTTCTACCTCTTGTATCATTTATGTCATAAGGCATTTAACACATTTAATAGACCAAATTTTTGTACAGAGTATGCTAAATTGTTAATTAGAGAACATATCCTTGAAGTAACTAGGTTTATTATTTTATTGAGATAAGTAATAAAAACATTTTAAAAGGAAATCAGCAAGCACGATCTGTTTCGAAATGAAGTACTTAGAAAATTAAAAAAAAAAAACCATTTAGAACTTCATTTAATCGTATTAACCCAAAACTTAATAAATCCAGTAATTCCTACAAATAAGATTCCCCAGAAAAGCTATGCAAGCCATTGTGAGGAGACCTCGGCCTCGAGGCAGACCTAGGACAAGGTGGCTGAATCAAATTCAGGATCTTGCATGGGAGCGCCTTGGGATCGAACTCGAACATCTTCCTGAAGTGGCGGAGGACCGACAGGCGTGGGCTGTTAACCTTGGTGTCATGGGCCCGCGACCCCAATAGGGATAAGCGGTTGAAAATGAATGAATGAATGAATTCCTACAAATATTTTTGTTTTTGGTTTTTGGGTTGTTAGAACTAGTCATGCAAAGTTATGATGTTCTAGGGAGTAGTAAACTTTCACCGAGATCATTTTCAATCATCAATGATCCAATATGAAAGCTAAAATCAAGCTTAGGGGAATGTAGGCATGGTTCGCACAAAGTGAACCTTCAAACGATGCGAATTTTATCTTTGTTTGCAAAAAGCTGGCCTACCATTTCTTATCTCGTTTCATGAGCTCAATAATGATCTATCATATGGCTTAGAAATGACGAACTAGTTCTTTGCAAACAAAGAGAATTTCCCCTATGAATATTTAATTGCAAACTTACCGTAGATACAGGTGACTTTGTCCTCCGTCGGTGATTTTGCCGCCCTCCTATTCGTAAGCTTTTCGTTAATTTTAGCACTTAAGAATGATCTTTACCGATCAGATCCATACCATGTCTGATCGGTGAGGATCGTTGTTACACATTAGAATTAAAGAAAATTTTACTAACACGAGGGGGCAAAGTCATCCGCGAAGAACAAAGTTACCTGCATCTACGGAACTGTTGGTCGAGGTAAAATTGGGGCAGTTTTACACATAGTTGACTTCCGAAGTTATACCTTTTGGGGTTATAATTTAATTATCTTCAAATTGTAGGCTGTGTATCTGATAGTGAATGTTCAAAACGAAGAAGTAAAAAAAAATGTATATCTATTTGACAACTAAGATTTCAGAACTATCACCAGAACAGCTATACAAGCCATTGTGAGGAAGCGTCGCCCTCGGGGCAGACCTAGGCCAAGGTTGTCGAATCAAATTCAGGATCCTACCTTGGGGCACCTTGGAATCGACCGTGAACATCTCCCTAAAATGGTGAAGAATCGAAAGACGTGGGCTGCTAACCTAGGTGTCCTAAACTCGCGGCATAGCGGTTGAAAATTAATGAATAAATGACTTTAAAAATAAATTAAGCGTCGCGAAACTGCCCCATCTTGTCTAAGTATGGCTGTCGCCAACTTATCTAACTACCGCTCCTGCAGGAAATATATTATTTGAAAAACAAAATGTCGTGATATCCCAAATGGTAGAAAGTATGGTGGAAAGACAGATTTGATACACCATCTTGAAATGTGATTTATTTGCTGTTCCCAATAATCCATTCGTTCTTGATTCATTACTTATATAAAACTTAAATCATGTTCTAACGGAGCTAGATACCATACGGACAAGGGTTATACGAGCTTCAGATTTAAGGTTTAGGCCAGTTACGCAAATCTGGAATAAATAGCAATATTTGTGTTTTTTTTTCTTTTTCAATTGGATGATTTACACTGAATATCGAATCCTAACTGATTTTTTTTTCAAAAATCTTGTTTAATAAATAAATCTAAATAGTTAAACCCATATAGCTAAACTTTACGTCTAATACGGGCTTCAGACCTAAGACTTAGCCATCTGGCTTAACTCTTCTAATTCCTAATCAGGCACGATTTGTTTAGAAAATTGTTGTTTAGGAAAGGATTATAGAGGCAAATGATTTATTAGATTTTGAAAAATCAATAAAATTGCTTGTTATTTAGATTTTTGAAACCTTCAGGAACTGGGCTTAACCTCCAGTCTGAAACCGGCATAATGCCCGTATTAGGTAAGGTTCAATGACGCTGAAATAAAGAAGGCTTCTTCCAAAACTCCTTGAACTCAATAAATTTATTTCTAAATAAATCTTTATTTTTAAACATTTTCATGGAATTTTAACAAGTTCTTCTATACAATTTATTTAACAGAGGGATTTTTTCTATTATCTCATTGATTATATGTTTAAAATATCAAACGTTTTGTTATTTTCATTCAAAATGCATAAAGTATTCATGTTTTTGTTCAATTGTGCAATAGACTTTGAGAATATTCAAATTTAATCAAAAACAACCAAGTTGAGTACTACCCATCTGCCTACATAATATATAAATTTCTAACAAATAAAATGGATACACAAACAACTTTATTGTCTAATTTGCACTTGCGCAGCTCAATGAATTGAAGAGCAATGAATAAAAAAGAATCACTAAAAAAAAACATCTAGAATTTGTAATAACCAAAAAATATTATTTTTAAAATATTTTTCTACTCGTTATATACTAGTAATGGGAACCACCAATCTCACAAAGAAATCCCTAAGAGGCCATTGAGTTTTTTTTAACTAGAAAATATTTATTTAAAATATACAAAAATGAACTGCAGTGCTCTGAATCCTACGCAGAAAGAAATATTTTGTCAAATTGTTCGTAAATATTTGTGAATCACTACTGGGAACTTACTAACTGCTTGTAAATCGTATAAACCATAAAAATGTTCGTAAGAGTTTGTGCTTTACCACAAACATTGTTTATAATATGAACACTTGACGAACATTTTTTGTTTTTTTTTTATGGACATAGGGGAAATTGGAATACCACCAAACACAGGGTAGCACCAAACACTATTTTTTATTTCTGAACTACTTGGACTAGTTCGACCATTTCTTTAGTGAACAAACATCCCTATAACGCCTATAAATATCTATAAATCTTGTCCTTTGAAGTCAAATATCTGATTAAGAAATCGCAGTGTTTGGTACTACCCCGTATTTGGTGGTACCCCAGTTTCCCCTATGCTCGCAAATTTTAGTAAACGTACAAAAAAATGTTCGTAGATTTTGTCATTTGTTCGTAAAGTTATGTCAGACAAACAAAACTATACGAAAAAATATTTGTAAAAGAAAAAAATGTTCGTAAAGTGCTCAAGTTACGAACAATGTTTGTGGAAAAAGTACAAACTTTTACGAACTCTTTTGTGGGTTATACGATTTACAAGCATTTCGTAAGTCTCCAGTAGGAATTCACAAACATTTACGAACAATATTATGAAATAGATAAGATTTGACTGAGGAAGGACTTAGAAGTAGAATCTGATCCAAAAACTTTGGGAAGAATCAGAAATTTCTAAGCTGACCTTTCCTTCCCCGACATTCGCCGGTTCCCATTACTAAAAATATTATATCACAGCTTCTGAATAAATGTTAAAGATTTTTTTTTAATCTTCAACAAGTGTTTGCGTTGAATCAAGCAGAAGAAAGTCAAATTAAAACTTATCTATTAGACTTTCTCTGTGAGACTTTGTGCTTCAAGGATATTCTTATAAGTCTGTACAGAAAGTTAAATGCCTCAAAATTACGATACGAATATAAACATATTGATTTCTACCTCTAAAAGCATATCCTCAACTTCTCTATTTCACATCTCTTCTGAAAGTTGACTTCATTACCATTCCCAAACTTTATCTAATGAAGTGAAATGTGAATTTTTAATTAAATTGAAGAATTGACATTTCATTCAACAGAATTAATTCCATTTAGTTAGTAAAATCAATCATTAGATTCAACAGATTGTGAAATAATTGCAATATTAATTCAAGCAGGAGAGTTTAAATTTCAGAAATCTACGAAATTAATTAGGAAAAAAAGGGTTTTACCATGAGGGATTGAATTTAGACTATAATACAATTTGTAGTTAAAGACACAACCTAGCTTATAATAATTTTTTTCAATTTATTAAATTGTAAATATGGGTTTTTCTGAAGTCTCAGACGAATCATACTTCAAACTAGAGAGAAAAGGAATTATTACGAGTTTTAAATGAGTTCCAAAATAGCTAAAAACTTAGATTTATAGTAAAATAAATATCGTGCTATCAAATCTTGTATCATAAGGCAACAAAAAGACATATTGTAAGTATGTAAGGAATTAAATTTTAATCTGAAATTGAATGAATTGAGAAGAAAAAAAACGAAATTTATATAGAAAGTAAAAATATTGCAATTTCGTGGTGTACAAAATTATTTTCTGTTAATTTTTAACTTTTATGTTATACATGAGAAACATTATGACATGATAAAATAAACGAAAGATTTGTTCATTAGTCTCTTTATCATTCCAGTGCCAAATTCTTTTGCTGCATTTTCTATCAACAATTTGGGATGTTTGCTTGAAGAATTTATGTCCGTTTCAGACGATTGATTATGCACTTGTGAATAATTTCAAAGCAGAAAATGCTAATGCTGAGTCCAAATCCAAACATTAGAAGTGCGAATGCTGATGTGAGTGTTTCAATTCCAACTATAAGGTCTGCCGATTGAATTTGATGAGTACATTTGGGTTTACGAGCATGCCAAAAGAGTTTTTGTCGATGAAGAAGTCCCACTTCAGTGGCTTTTCTCAATCCATATGTTACCATCTTGCGATATGGTGAATTCTTCTGGACCATACTCATCATGATTCCAGGTGGAAACATTTCAATCTCCACAAGGTCACAAATTTCTTTCTCAGTAAATGTATCAGTCATTATTTTATAGGATCCTGCAACACTAGCATGAAATGCGAAACCACCTTTCTTCACCTTTGCCATTCCTTCTGGAATAAGGTACCACTGATCCATCTTTTGGTTAGTCTTCGTAACATACTCTATGCGAGTTCTGAATAACTCCAAAGCATCAGGATCTGTTGTTCTCTGGTTAAAATATATATTTTTTTTAATAAAATCTATGAAAGATACACAGGTAAGTGAAGCATGTATCGACCAATGAATATTGAATCAACACCATAAAGTAATGTAAAGTGCTCTGTGGACGGCCGATTCGTAAACTCGGCCAGTCATGTTGTTTATTCAATTTACTTAGATTTGCTATATATGGTCTAACCGGTCTAGCATAAGGTCAGCTTCTAATTCCGGCCACTTTGAGTGTAATTTCGGCCATGCAAATAAATTAATTAAAATTATGTGTGTAATCTTTGAATAGTCAATGAATTCATTTTGCTTTTAAATATTTATTCATTTTAGGATGTATTAACACAAAAACCGTTAAATTTTAGATATAATTTAAATTTATATTGCATTCCCAGTAACGAAAGAGTTTTGGGTTCGAAAAATTGTGACGGTGGCGGCCCCTCAATTTTTTTCAGAGCGGGGTGGTCACCATCAAAAACTAATTTATGAAAAACTCAGTGTGGAAAGAGTCTTACAAAAAATGTGACAGATCGATTGTGTTTCTAGCAGTCTTGTGATTTATAGGGAAGTGCAGAAGGTTTTCCTTCGGTGTTTGTTGTTGCCTATTCCGGCAACATTTTTTGCTTTCCTAAATTTCTTATTCACTTTGTGTTTATTTTTCAATTTCTGAGTTCTACAAAGTCCAGAGAAAAAAACCATCGCTTCTATGAAAAATATGATGTGGAAAAGGCCTTGGAAGAGTTCAGGAAGGGCAAATTGCTACGGGAATCTGCTTGTAAATTTGAGATCCTACTCTTCAGGTCTTCAGGACAAATTACACGGAAGACCTCAGGGATTGTAGGTCATATAAACGTATTAAACCAAATATTAAACTCCTTCCGTTTGACATTTTGAAATCTTCTATCCGTTGCGTTACAAAAGGTGACCGGAATTTCATTCAAAGTGGCCGGAATACTACCCAAAGCAATGCTCATATTTTTATTAATTTTTCAATAATTTAGGAATTAATTTAAAGAAAACAAAGATGATAAACTAATTTTCAAAGTTCCGCACAACCCTCCCGAAAAGGAAGTAACAAAAAATATCAAAATGAATTAAAATTATTGCATTTCAAACTGAGGACTTCGGTGCTTATATGCAACTATGCCGAAATTTGACACACTTACCCTATCAGCACCGAACAGTGATTTTTATTTCTAAACTACTTGGATTATGACGATTTCTCTTCAAGCATCCCTTTAGTATCAATGAATTCATACATGTCTTGACTACCTCTAAAGTCTAATATCTAATTAAAAGATCGCAGTGTACGGCGCTACCGCGTATTCGGTAGAGCCCCAAGTTTCAATATTTATTAACGTTCCAATAACGCGATAAGTATATTACCCAAGGGGCATTTGATATCCAAATAATGTATGTCTCAAATGTAACCAACATATTTTTAATGTAATCGAGCTATTTCTAAAAAACATAATATATGAACAAGATGGAAGTATATTAACTTAAAATTATATGAGGTACATATCAGAAAAATAACTTATCTAAAAATTGTAAAGAAAATATCAGTTATTTTTTATTAACATAAATAATACGTTTTATTTGTTAAATTTCAGTTAATATATCGGTATTTCCCCTTAAAATTACGACTAAATGTTTTTAGATCCATAAATAAGTTATAATATATTATATTTTTGAGTGAAAATGTATAAATCTATGTCAAAAGTATCGAAAGTATAATTATCTTACATATTTTTGCTGTTATGTTCACATAATTCCGTGAAACTGTATGAACATCACGTTTTGATATTTATTAGTTACATTTGTTTTATAAAGGAGACAAGTTGCTTACAACTTGTGTTCTTTTTGTATGACGCTGCCAGATTGTCAAATTCTATTTTGTTTACTAAGCTGAGATTCATATTCCAGTGAAAGTTTGTGAAAAAAGTGATTTTGAACATAAATTAAAGACTTGAAGTGCACCAGCGCTTGCATTGGAGTCGAGTACATAGTTGGAAGGGATCAAATTTGAAAAAGTAAGTGTAATTAGTGGAAAAATTGTGAATTAATACTTTGTTCGTGAGAGCTAATATTTCCTTTTTTAATTGCAGTGTAGCGAAATTGTAAGCATTAGGACCGCTCCCTGATCTGCTGACGTGAAACTAAATTACAGAAACAGTGCCCAGAATGCAGAAAATGTTCATAAAAAGCGCAAAATTGCAGTGTTTTGACATTGCTAATGTGCAGTAACATTATTGTTATAAAGAATCTGTGATGTGAATATAATGTACAACATAATGTAAATAAAATCACAAAAATATGTCAAGGCGTGTTTTCTTCTATATTTTTTATTTATTCAGGTTACCATACCATAATTTTATTTTTTCGAAACAAAAAGAAGATTATGGCGTGGAAAATTACAGAAAATTGATGTCGCTAAACACAATTTAATGTAAAATTATCCACATAACATTGATGAGCCTCAATATTTGTCCAGAATTGTGCTTAAAATGATGTATTCTATCAATACAAGCAATAAAAATCTGATATCCTTAAGTTTTTCAATGGTATGATAAAAATAGCAATAAATTTATTTAATTTTATTTTCTTTAATTTAGCAGCTTTCCCTTGAGAATTTCAGGTCGGGAATGAAATATTATTCTCTAATACTGTACTTTCTAACGGAAAACAGTCATTGCATTAAACCTTCATACGCAATAAAAATGCACGAGGCACAGAAAATCTGACTAAATCTTTCAGGATAAATAATTATTCATTTAAGGAATATAGTTGAGTAAGTTTTAAATGAAAATGCAGAAGAAATAAGAATTCTGCAGTCAGTAGTTATAAAATTGATATTGTATAGTGATAATATTTTATTTGGTCATAATCGATACATTTTACTGTGCATGATGACGTGATTACGTCTAATATGAAAAATTGTTATTTTTCGGATGTAAAAATTCCCCATTCACCCGAATATGGACCTGTTTTATGCGGTTATATAGAAGAAATTTGTAAAATCTTCGCCATTATTTTAGTACAGATATCAGACATCTCTACTCATTTATAGCGATAAATGCTCCTTGGGTAATTTGTTTAATTTATTCAATTGATTTCAGTGGCTTAATAAACGAGGTGCTGCTTTTGTCATGCAAAGTCATCATGACAACGATCCTTGATCGATCTACGTCTAGTAAAAAAAATATTGAAAAAATTTTTACTACCTATATAGTAGCTATAAACCAAAACCCAAATTTGGGCAACGAAAAGTAAGAGAAAAAGTCACGAGAGAAAGAATAAGAAATAAAAGAAAGTGCAATCTTGACAAAATCGTTCATTAAGTTCATTTTAAAATAAAAATATTTTAAAAATATTTAATAAAAAATTAAGGTACTTGGAGACATTTTGAGTATTCATACCTGGAGTTTGATTGTCCAATAGTATCTTAGCTAAAAGACGCATGGAACACATGAAGTACTATTTGTACAAGATTTCCTTGATATTCGAAAAATTCAAACTCAATATCAAATTTTGAAACAAAACTTTGGAAAATTTATAAAATACCACGCTAAGCAGCTGTCAAAAAAGCTATTAAGTGATTCTAAGGAGAATTATAATAGGAAAGGACTATTAAAAGTTGAATTTGATCATAATAAAAAGAAGACTGATACTCGAGACACTTCGAAATTCTAACAGAAGTGTATGAGTCAGATTTTGCAATTTCGGTCTAAAAACTTTCTTGTTCTTCTTTATGTTTTTATTGGCCGACGTTTCGATCATAAAATAAATAAATAAAATAAAATAAATAAAAACGAACAAGAAAGTTTTTAGACCGAAATTCCAAAATCTGACTCATATCATCCTAACGGTCGACTCTCAACATTGAAGTATATGTACTTCAGCCACCACACGAATTAAACGAGAAGTAAAAATGCCTTGTCTTTGGCTTTCGAAACCAACCTTCAAATGTCTTTTTTCTTGGCCAAACTCCAGCTATGAATGCTCAGGAATCTCTATTCAGAAAAGACCAAACCTTGCCTTTAAACTTATATTATCATGAATATCTACTAACATTCAAAATATAATGCGATAAAAAAGACAATCATTTTACCACAAAAAAATCCCGTTGGTATGGATTGTCCTCAATTCCAAGTTCCAGGCCACTATCAATGAGATTTCTCAGTGTTTTTATCGTTTTTGGTTTCTCCATGAGCAGAGAGCCCACAATACTGGCTGAGTAGAATTGAAAGATGCAAAAAGCAAATATCACTAGAATTTGCATTACAAGGCGACCAGTAAAAATATTTGTGGGTGATTCTGCATCCTCAATTCCTGAACAAGACACAGAAATAAAAATGATAGTATAGTATACGAATTCACAAGTAATCATGCGAACAGAAAAATATTTGTCTCATTGTGCTTTATTGGATAGATTGTGTAAATAGCCTTCATCTAGAAATAAATGGAGAATTGAATGTGTAAAAAGGACACAGTCCATATCCATAGGCAAGACAACTGAAATCGATTGTTTGCTCAAATTGCTGCAAGGCAATTTCATCTGAGCACAGCTTCATATTTCTTTCAATAAATTTTCTACTGTTACCCATGCACTCTATGTATATTTAAGTGCAAACTGATATAAATTGTCCGCATGGTCGGTCAATAGACTCTTCTTCTAGCTACTATTTACGGTTTACTTGGAAATTTATAATGTTCTTTCACTTGGAATTGTATATAATGTTTTCAGTAAGAAATGTTTTATTAAAAAACACAAGTTAGAATAGAATAATAGACTAAACACAATGAAAATGGATACATTATGAGTATGTACGAGCATATTGAAATATGACTATGGTAGTAGTAGGGGAAAGCTTTCAGGCTTCGCGCACATTCTGGCTTCGAACACTTCGTATTTTCCTCATATTCCTTTTAAAAATCTGATGATAAGTGAGATTCATTAAAGGAAACGGGGATCTCAGTGGCGTAATAGGCAAGGCCCTTGATCTCCGACTCGACTCTCACAGTTGTGAGTTCGAGTTCCGTCCGGTGTATTACAAGTGAATGTTCAGAAAAAGACATTTTCACACGGAATAAAACATAATAACAATGCACTGTCTCTGCCCAACAACTCCGGGAGCATGGAAGATGCATCCACACTGCAGGGAAGGCGCTTCTGGGCGGGTCTACAAACGGACTTAGCAGATTCATCCAACATGGGATCAACAACAATATAATCTGATTACATTGTAACAATATATCCCGATACGATTTATAATTAATAATTAAAGGAAATGGGAAAAATACGAAGTGTTCGAAGCCAGAGAGTTTGCGAAGCCTGAAAGTCTTCCCCTACTGAAATCGTACTTTTTCTCCTAACCTAAATACACCGAGTTTTACTGCTAACTAGAACTCTACAGAGAGATTAATGCAATCCCTTGATTTTTCAATTCCGAAAATTTCCACCTTCCACCCCGTAGGAATCACTTTTCTCAACATAATCTTCGCGTTTCTGGCAATGTCTGTCAGAAACCATCTATCCATGAGGCTGTAAATCCGAAAAAGGTAAATCATTTACGGATATATTACCGATTCACCACTACTGATTAAGTGGGGTATAGTAGAGTTGGAAATTTCAAGATCTTTCAAAAGAATCCAAATTCAAGCGAATCCTTTGAAACAGACCCTCCAAAGTGGTTATACTTTGGTGTTCGAAAATTCGATTTAGAAATGGTTTTTGAACAAATGTCAAAAAACGAAATATTTGCCTTGACTGCCTCTAAAATATATTCAAAAATCAAAGAAATCATAGGAGCGGTTTCCGAACCAGAAAACATGGTTTTGGTTGGGAAAAAGAGGGAAACAAGAAAAAAAAATGTTCACTTATGGGGGGGGGGGGAGGCGTCGAAGACCGAAAATCGATATCTCTTATTGTTTGGCCTCTAGCTGTGTCACAAGATTTCGAACAATAATTAAAAATATTTTTGAATTTTTTTTTGAGAAAGATATACATCAAATACGAGTGCTACACCGACTCATGACCGATTAAATCTGATGCAGTCGTGTTACAAATTTCAAGATCTCTCAAAAATCCAAATTAAAGCAAATCTATTAAAAAAATAGGCCGTCCAAAATAATTTAACTGTGACCTTAGAAAATTCAATATCGAAATGGTTTTCGAACATAGGTGTCTAAAGACGAAATATTCACCTTGACTATCCCCAATATATAAATACAAAAATGAAAAAAAATTGTAGGAGCCGTTTACGAAATAAACCAAAAAACATGGTTTTAGAGGGGAAGAATTGGGTGGAGGAAAGAGGAAAAACGCTGTCCTAGATAATATTTAATTATGGGAGGGGGGTCGTCGATGATCAAAAGTTGATATCTCTTACCATTTGGCCTCTAGCCTATCAGAAATTGAAAATAATGGATTATGTAACTGCTCTCTCTTTGAGTTCGAGCAGTAATTCTCGAAAATATTCCTATATATGGTTTTTTTCTTGAGTAAAAATTCCAATTAAAAATATTAATGTGTTTCTTTATATCTTTAATAATTGAAATTTAAGCCCCATCGTGATCACCACGGCTGCTTTCATAATCCGAAAACTTGCTTAATAGATCAAAACAATTTTTCAAAAAAAAAAAAATGCCGAGTATTTATCAAAATTTGAAAAATGGGGCGGCGGCAAAAAACTTCACCTTTTGTCACAAAATGATTTCGAAAAACCTCAAAATTAAAAAAAATAATAATAATAATGTTTTATGATCGCAAATCGCACTTTTTCAGTTTTCGAAATAATTTTCTGAGAAAAATTGCGATGAGGCCATAAGTAAAAACTGGTCACAAGTAATACCAACACCCTTATACTCTTTACGAGGGTCCAAGACTTTTCTGCAAAGTGCCTTTCAAAAATTTGTCAATTATGGCTCCGGCACACCTTTTAGATCAAGAAAATTTCATGAAGTCGAAATTCGGATCCCTTTCTTTCTGACATGTTTTGCATATGTCTATCTCATTCTTTCGCACTCTTCTTCTTCTTCTCTTAAACATCACTCCAAATTCAATTTAGCTCAATCGAATTTGGTATGCGAAAGAATGAGAAAGTCATATGCGAAACATGTGAGAAAGATAGGGTTTCGAATTTCAACTTCATGAAATTTTTCTGATCTAAAGGTGTGCCGGAGTGATTAAGACCGATTTTAATTATTTTGGTTAGAAAACGTAAGATACTTAGATTCTAAAACGAAATTGTGGCGTTTTTTTAGCAAAATTTATCATAAAATTTCCCAATCCCCAAAAATCAGTTTCCAGTTTTTAAAATTAGGTTTTTTACACCACAAGTTCGTTTTCAATCGAAATTGAATGATTTTAAACACTTTGAAAAGCTCATAAAATTCAACGAATGACCTTTCGAAAGCCAGAAAAGGCGCTTTCCTTGGGTGAAAATGGCCAGAAGGTGAGCTAAATTTTCGTGTTCCTGTATTACTTTTAATTTTATTTATTTTTTAATTTATTTAATATCGAGAAGGAGGACCGACAGCGCTACGTCCTTGTTGACAAAATTAGAGGATTAGAAAAAACAAACCTACAAAAGTAAATTGATTAAATCCGCATACCCTTCTAATTCTAATTTACAACATTATAGAACTTCTGTTGTAGAGAGGAGAAAAAAGTGATTTACAGGAACACAGGTTAGTGTTGAAATGAAATATATGCAATCATCAATTTTATTGTGTGATCACCTTGTTGAGAGATGGCACGAAGAAATATGATGAGGCTTCGCGAGTAGTATTCAAGTAAAGATGAATGTTCGTCCTGAGCAACAGGATGAATTCGACTCGTTGACTTTTCTTTCTCATAATTTTCAATAATACCCCTGTAACTGTTATGAATTTTAATCACATTACGCCTCTCACCATTGGCCTCCCCAACAATGTTACTCTTCGTGTTGGCAATCATCACTGACTTCTCGCCCATTTTAGCGTAGGGGGCTTTTTCCCCCTTCTGCTGATAAAATCTCTGCACAGTGGCACGATGAGAGGCCTGTAGGCGATTAGGGTTTGGGGCACGAAACAGCGGGTCACCACCCCTTTTAGCCTGGCCCCCACTTTCTTTTTCATGCCTTTCCAAGCCATCGGCTCTATCCTTTTTGAATTTGTCATGACTGTTTGGCTTTCTCTTCGTGTCGTCACTCGTGCTCCAGCAAAGTTTTGATTTATTTCCGGAAAAGTATTTCACCAAACTTTTAATGACATTGCGAAAAATGAAATTTGATGCAATACAACCACTTTCACTCTTTCTCACTGTATTCCCACGTTGAGCCTCTCCATTAACACCATCTGGAATTGTTTATATTCAATTTCAATAAACATTTATATCCAAGAGTTGCCAAATCCATAAAAGGACTAAATTATTCATTCAATATAAAAGTTGACCTGTATTTGATGAAATCAGCTGCTCTACAGAAATTACTTCTCCTGCAAGAAGTATCCAAAATAGTCCCACGAAAAATATACATATCCACACATAATTACTGAATGGTATCAAGAACACGTTACGCATCAGCCCCGTGGTATCCGGATGGCGAAACATGAAGCAAGGTCTAAATGACAAATATTTCGATAAAAAAATTTCTGTGCTTTCATTGAAATTTATTTTCAAATTGATATGCAAATTGATATACAGTTGTAATTTATAACAGAAAAATATATTTATAGTAGGACAATTCTATGTTGTTTATTCGTTAAAAAAATATGAAAGTATTTTTTAACAGTTTGAATTTACCGCACTTTTAATAAGCTATCGTTCACATCAGTGAAATATTTTCATTTTAAAAATTAAATTTCAAAAGGTAATTTAAAAAAAAACAAATTTTTGCGTTTCGTTTAACCCATTAGCTTCCATTGTTATGCCAATCGTTATACGAATTGCAATCGGGAAAGGATTTAAAATTTGTTTTAGTTGTTCTATGACGTGGTAAAAATAATCTCTTAGACTTAGAAAAACATTTTGTTGCTTGTTGCACTTTTCTCGTTTTCTTAAAAGTTACGCATAATTTATGCACAAAGTTACGCATGTAAAGCTTGATATTGTGCCGATTTTGATGATATTTTCCTTCAGTCTCTTTCCTGATTTAAATTCTAGGTGACAAATTCTTTTCTTAGAAAGTTATACTTTATGAATTGATGGTGATTGTAAAGATAAAATGTATAAAATTTAATTTAATGACCCGTAAGACGAATATTTGATAGGGGCTCAGCGCTCTCCTTTAATAGACAAAAAATTTTATTCTTTTCACAATTGTCATTTATAAGGAGCTAATTCCAAAATATGAACACTCTATGTCCTGTATTTCTTGTACATTGTTCTAATAAAGAGGTTATTCATAAGCAATTATAGAGGTTCCAGTTCTCAGTTCCTCGAAAAAAATATATGGATCCCCTGAATTCCCTGTGAGTTGCTTGAAAGTTTTACTGGTCTCCCGGGTGCACTGAGAGCTCGCTGAAAAATATATGAGTTGCCCGGGTTCCTAGAAAAGTATATGACTTCTCCGAATTCTCCGAGACATTCCTCAAAAATATTTGACTTCCTCGGGTTCTTCAAGAGTTCCCTGGACAATGTAGCGGTCCCTTGAGTTCCCAGGAGAATATGAGTTTCCCGAAAAATGTATGATTTCCCCGGATTCCCAAAGAGTTCCCTGAAAAATGTATGGATTCGCAAGGTTTCCTGCGAGTTCCCTGACAAAATGTATAGGTTCCCTCACTGAGAGAAATCCGAAAAATTTAAAATAACATTCCTGAAATGTTAATTTTACCACGTATTGATCCAAAATCGGTGTAAATATTACCGTTTTTAGGTTATTAGGAGTTAAAGGTACCCTTATTCATGTTAATTTACCCTTAATAAGGTGTAAAATCAACATTAAAAAATGTTGATATATTTTTACACCTAAAAAGTGTTAAATTTCTGACGGAAAAATGTTAATCGCACCCTCTTTTTTTCAGTGCTGGGTTCACAGGAATTATATGAGTTCCCCAGACTCCCCGAGAGTTCCCTGAAAAATGTTTGGGTCCCCAGAGTTCCCCGAGAGTTCTCTGAAAAATGTTAAGACTCCTCGGGTTCCCCGAGAGTTCCCTGAAAAATGTTAAAGTTCCCTAGGTTCCTTTTTAGTTCCCTGGCCAGATTGCGTCTAGCTCCCCAAAATGATATACCTCTTGGTTCTAATGGGTTAATAGAAGCACACGAAATACTCTTAAAATATTATTTGAAATGCACAATTCATCTAATATGCCATTGGAATTCTATTGGATAATAAAATACAAGCAGTATTTTGAAATCCTAATTTCCAAAAGCACCAAGGCATGTTTATTAGTTTTTGTACTTGTGCGGTTATTTCCAAAATGTTCTATTTTAAAATGACCAGAAAACGAACGACAACTGTTTTACGAAAATTAAATGGTTTTAGACAGAAAAAAAATATCCACCGAAGAATGCCCAAATGTATTCCCCAAAATATTCCACTAGGCATTTTCCATTCTAAGCTTTATCAGTTAGAATTGAAGCAAAAAAAATAGCATCCATATCTCACTCAGTCGATAAAAAAGCGCAATGGAATCTTGCATTTGAAATAACTGAAAATGGATGTTACGTGAATACAAGCATTCTGTAAAATGGGATCATGTGGGAAAACTGTGAAAAGCTATTGAGAATAAAATAATTCGATGTTACCTTTCAATCCACGTTCCAACTGTATAATCTATCACTTCATGTCGTTCTATGCGAAAGAAACCAGGTGATCCACCAATTTCTGCTTTACCCCGTATCAGGTACCCAATCATTCCATTGAATGTACCATTCCTGGGATATCCCCAAGACAGTGAATGTCGCATTAACAAGCTAGCAATTAGAGAAATAGCTTAATTACTCCATACATTATAGAATCATAGTCAATATAGAATTAAGCAATCTTGTAAAGGTTACTATTTTTAAAAAATAGGGGGTCTGTGGTCCAATTCGCTAAGAGCATTCGGCTCTTGGGCGGTGTGACCTCAGACTCGAGTGCGACAGTTGTAAGGTCGAGTCTCACTCGGTGCAAAATGATTAAAGCGTTTGAATGGACATTTTTCACGAAACATTGTAAATTGAATAATAAATTTGTAAACTACATAATGTACAAAATAGCAGAAATAGTCCAGTGCATTAAAATTATATATTTGCAATATATAAAGAAAATGAGGAAGTTTCATTAAGCTCAATTTGACCTCAAAGAGAGAGCAGTTATATAATTCACTTTTTTTCAACTTATGACATGACTAGAGGCTAAGCGGTAAGAGATATCGACTTCCGGTCTTCGACGACCCCCAATAAATCAACATAATGTAGGACAGTCTTTTTCCCCCTACCCCCCTCCTACCCCACTAAAATCATGTTTTTTCTGGTTTTCTTCGAAAACGACTCCCAGGATATTTTCCGTTTTCGAATACGTTTTTGGGGTAGTCAAGGTGAATATTTCAACCTTACGGCGTTATCACACTTGCACATTAAAATTTTAATGTGATTCACATTAATTGTCGCTTGTGAGCGTCCAAATATGTTATTGGTGTCTTTAAGTTACTTAATATTTGGGGTTTTTCTATTTATTGATAAAGAAGTGGACTTGGCCTGTAAAAATAAGTTTAAATTTACCTAAAGCATAAATATTTTTCACATTAAAAAATTAAAGAGAAAATCGAATTAATTTTTCGCATTAATGCTATAAATCCATTTGTATCAAATTTTGCGGGTCAAGTCAATCTTTTTATCAACAAATAGATCAAATTTTGAATACAAAATTATTGAAACACACAAATTACACATTTGACTCTCACCAACGACAATTAATGTGAATCATATTAAAATTTTAATGTGCAAGTGTGATAACTAGTTAGACCAGCTATGATGAAAAAACATTTCGATATCGAATTTTCGAAGGTAAAAGTTGAACCACTTTGGAGGGTATATTTTCAACAGATTTGTTCCAATTTGGATTTTTTGAGAGATCTTGAAATTTATAACCCCGCTGTATCGGATTTAATCGGTAATTAATCGGCAAAGCATCCGTTATGATATACCTATAACGACTTAGTCGGTACTCAATCGGTAATTATTCGGTGAAATACCCGTAATTGATGTATCTTTCTAAAATATTTTTCAAAAATCTTTTGTTTTTCTTCGAAAGCTTGTAACACGGGCAGGGCCATGGACCAAAGGGTAAATCATATTGATTTCCGGTCCTCGACGACTCCTCGATAAGTCAATATTACCAAGTACAGTATTTCCCTTTCCCTCCTCCGGCACCCCTCCAAAATCATGTTTTTTAGTTCATCTTGAAAGCAGTTCCTAAAAATTTCTTATATTTTTGGATATGTTTTGGAGATGATTCAGGCGAAAATTTCGTCCCAACATACCTATGACCTTAAAAATCACCATCTTGAATTTTTAAGACAAAATTTAACTAGTTTATAGGGCCTATTTTTCAATCGATATTGTTTCATCCGAATTTTTGGGAAGGTCTTAAAATTAGCAATGAATCGGTTAGATATCCGAGAATGACTTATCATTCTCATATTTACAGTTTTTGTTTTTCGGTATGTTTGTGACTCATGCCAGAACATTCTAGAATGATTATTGCTTTCGAAATTTTGGATTTCGAAATGTTTTTGGGATTTATGAATCAATTTAATAGCCAGTAGACCAGTAAGCACCAAAAGACCATGCGAAAAATAATTCACAGAGCCCTCTCTATCTCATGAGTTCGAGCATTCCTCAAAGATAGGATGCCTAGTTTCCTCTTTTTTCATTGTACAAGCTCTAGAGAATGAAAAACTAAAAATTTTAGAATTCAGAGAAATAAATGAAGTGTTCGAACTTGCAAGTTGGCCGAAATTTGGTACAGTTCCCCTAATTTATTAAAATTTGTATATAAAACAAACAATTTAAATATTAGAAATGAAACTAAACAGTAGGTATTCTATTAATTATCAAAATGTGTAAGAACAATTAAATTTTTTGGTAAAAAATAAATATATTCAATTTAAATTTTAAAAAAAATCGTCATAGGAGTTTCAAATAAAAGAAGACTCAATTGTTTTTACATTATCCTAAATCCTAAATACTAATCTCAGATTTTTAATGCTCATCTCATCACATATTTTTTACTGTCAATTTTCATTTTAAGCGGTTGATAATAAGTAAACTAATGAAACTAATGTATACTTAAAATAGTTTACCAACCAATTAAACAAATAATTGATTAATAATGGACATTTAAGATTAAATTGTGTGCTTGTGGGTCAAATGACGCAATTGTGCTGAAATTCTCATGATAGAAAACAATTCATATTTATTATACAATAAAATGACGCTGAGAAACAGATTTACATATCACTGAAACTTGTGCAATTTGCGAACAAACTCAATTATTAAATGTATTCAGATACGACTTACGTAAAGTTAAACATATCCCGTACATAAGTGTGAGCAATATAGTTGTAGCGATGCAGTGAATCCTTTTCCGGTTGATGAGGACTGCTCAAATACTCTTCAAACGGTTCGTCAATCTTACTTGGAATCTTATTAGGAAACACACGAATGGTTGAAAATACTGAATACAAATATTTAATTTGCCATACAAATTTTGAAATTAATTTTTTTGTCAATTGACACTTTGGAATCGGTGTAGAATTTTATTAAATACAGTGAAATAAATTAGAATCTGTTGTCACTTACGACAATCATGCATCGAAGGGGTAATCCTTTCAAATTATGTCGACGAATAACACTTGTTTCATGCGAACGCAGTTGAAAATTTTCACCATCGACTTGCGGCTCGTACTTTCCAATAAACGTCACATTCAGACGACCCCCAAGGGGAATTCCAGGACTCCTGGAAATCACATTGTAATCATTACATACTGGAAAAAGGAGCACCAGGTTAAAATAATGAAATGAAATATGGCAGGAAATATTTTAAAATAGCACTGTACTATGAAGAGACATGGAAGCTAAGTTGACGTCAGCTGTTTTACTCTACGAGAACAATTTTTCCAAGCCGTTGCAGATGTGTATTTTTCACGGTTTTATGACTCCAACACTTCTACAATTATGTATGCCAAAGGAGTCATTTGTTTAAGAAAAAAAAACTTCCTGACAAATCTTAGAAACAATATAACGCCATTCCTAATGCTTCAACCCGCCGTTGATTTTGATCTCCCTTTCTCAATCGATATTTTAAATTATTCATAGCACCGGTTATAACTTCGCATTATCGTTAATAGTCAACGATATGGATAAGAACTTCAGTCAACAGCCCTCAATAATAATTAAATTAGTCAGGGTAAAACATCAGAACGATTATTTTCTTCAAGAATATTAAGGGTTAATGACACGGTTACAAAGTTCGTTTAGACTTTTGAAATATTATTTAATTTTTAAGTTTGAATTCCAAGAGATAAAAATGTATCTAATCAAACTATTTTTAGAGTTTGCATGTTCAAGTCGACCAATAGAAAAGTAAATAAAAAAAATTATTCATTTTACTTTAAACTCATATCATTTAAAATTTATAAATCAAATTTTAGAAAGAGTTGCTATTTTTATCTCGAAAGTCATACAAATATAGTACACATAAAATTTATTACCCATTAATTCTTGTTTTAATCAGTTTGATTTTATTTTAAAACCCTTCATTGAAAAGTCAGTAATTACATCCCAAAAATCGAGCTTGTATAATTTATTCATATTAATATAATATTCATATTCACATTGTTCAACAATCCTTTTATATACTTCAATTTTTCCTGGTTAATTTGAGATATGAGGTATAAAACTTAAACATTTCAATAAAATAATTTTATGTTTGTAAAGTTATACAGAAATATTGCACAGCGTTAATATTAGGGAGAAGTGGAACCGCTTTAAAATAAGGATTTCTTTTCCTATTTCTAAATGGTATTGATCCTTATTATAAAATGTAATTTATCTTCATAATTGATTCGTAGAGTTAAATTATATCACGCTAAGGTCGAATTTCGTTTAAAAATAGGAGAATTAGGGGTAACAAAGCGGCCCAACTCTACGGAATGCTCGAACTCGTGATTTAGGCGAGATATGGAAACTTCGTATTTTACTTTTTTTTTGTTTCCCCCCTTACCTGTCCCCCCTTACCAAGGTCTTAGGCCTTTAGGCCTATTTTGACCAGTATCCTGTGTAGAAAAACCTTTAAAACCAAAAACGTCCACAAAAATATATACCAAAATCATCAATCTATAAAATTAAAATATCTCCCAAATACTGAGGAAAAACAATAAAAGGACAGATAATCCTAACCGGCTTATGTAGGTGAGATTCTTAACGTGAGCTAGCTCGGAGTGCATGCAAATTCGATTTAGAGCTGAAGTTGGGAGACGCCATTCAGTTATCTTGAATCAAATTCGTGAAATTATGCAAATTTTGTATTTAAACCAAAATATCAAGGATTTGGATGAACTGACAGAAAAGTGATATATGGGTGAAATGTAGACCAGAATGTTCTCTATAATTTTCCCATAGAACATGATCTCATCGATTACTCAGAAGCCAAGATAAGCGAGGTTTTTTGTTTCTTAACTCGTTTTTTCATCCAGAGTGCCCCAAGTAGTCATTTGTTGAGCTTCAACTATTTCAAAGAATTGTTGTATTTTGTGGGACTTTCCATTTAAAACCATATTTTAAGTGTCTTGGTGGAGTAGAGGCAGTCAAATTGGCATCTGAGTGATTTCAAAGCGTTATTATGGGAAAAATCATTTTTTTCACACTTAAACGGCAAAATCGGAGTGATAGCGTAGTCTGAGCGGAAAATGATGTATGGACGAAATGTAGAGACAAATGTGTTCTACAATTGTGTCGAAGTAATCATCAAAATCGGTTCAGCGACAGTCGAGATAATTGAGGTTATGTTATATTGAAATTGGTTTTTCGACTGTGGCGCCCCTGGTGTTGGTCCCACGAAGTTCAAATATTCTAGAAAGTTGTAGCATTTGGTGAGATCTTTCGTTTAAACCCTCACTCATCAAAATCGGTCACATAGAACCGGAGATATGATTTTTTGAATTTTGTGAACTTTGACCCCTCATATCTCCGGTTCTGTTTTAACCACAGCGCGCATACGCACCATTTTGGAAACGTCCTAGACTGGACTACAACATACTAAAATTTCATTAACTTGCACAATGCCGTTTTTGAGAAAAGTGACTTTGAATTTCGATGAATTTTGACGCTATCACAGCGCCACCTGTGGTGACTTTTTGAACTTCCGTCTGAAAGTGCTCATCGAGACGAAACCAAAAAGGTAAATTTTAGGTCGCTATGTTAATTAGAACCGGAGATAGAGGCCGGTCAATGTTCGAACTTTGACCCCTTATAGCTCGGGTCAGGGGTTATGGATCGACTTAAGGTTTTTTTTGTTTGATAGGTATAATCAACGGCTACAACATACTAAATTTTCAGCCCGATGCACAATGGAATTTTTGAGTTATTTAACTTTTAAGATTTAAAAATTTTCTTTTTAAAAAAAGCGCCCCTAGCGGTGGTTTTATGAACTTGCAATGTTAGAAGGAGAAGTGGCATTTCACGAGAGCTTTCCAAAAAGCCCTCACTTTTTAAATTCTGACAATTAGAACCGGAGTTATGGCCATTTTAAGAAATTTTTTTTGGACCCTTATAGCTCGGGTCAGGGGGGTCGGGGGACCTTAAGTTTGGTATTGATGGAAAGCTCTGAGGTCCAGCTATAACATACTAAAATTTGAGTCCGCTGAATGCCATAGGGGCGGAGCTATTGAGAAAACAAAAAAAAGGGGGTCTTCAAAATGGCGGAAGGAGGGGTGGGGGGTGGGGGTTCTATGCACCAAGTTGCAATTTTCACCCGATATATGACCTTTGCCGAAAACCGCAAGTCGATATCTTTTTTAGTTTAGGAGCTATTAAGCTCCAAAGAGCGGCCGGCCGGCCGGCCGGCCGGCCGGCCGGGAACGTAACTTAGCCACATATATATTCGGAATCAGGAAGTGGCGAAACACATTTTGGCCAAATTTGAGGTCGATCGGACGACATGAAATTTTGTTAGGATTATAGTAGGTGAGATTGTTAAGAATCTCACCTAATATTTAAGACGGGAACCTTACACATTAATGGCCGTACTGTTCGTATTTTACATTTCGTATTTTATATGTTCGTATTGCACATTTCGTATAGCGGAAACTTCGTATTCTAATACATTTCGTATTTTACCATTTCGTATTTCACATTTCGTCTTTCATAAATTTTGTACAAAAATTGAACAGGCGCTACTGACAATTTTCCAAAGCACAGAAAATTTCCCTTTGCCTCAACAGGCGATACAGATAACTTCCCAAAGCACAGACATTTTTCTTTTTATTTTTTTTATTTTATTGGTTGATATGTTTGTGTAAAATGTATGGCAGACGAAATGTTCAATTTTTGTACAAAATGTATGAAAGACGAAATGTGAAATACGAAATGGTAAAATACGAAATGTACTAGAATACGAAGTTTCCGCAATACGAAATGTGCAATACGAACATGTAAAATACGAAATTTCCCCAAACCGATTTAGGCATTATAGCTCAAAAGTACTTTCGCTTCATTTACCGTTTACCGGTTCACAACCGATATATTGAACAGATTGAATTACCTAAAAGATCGCCCAAAATAGCTTAGGAATAACATAACTGAATTTCAGATAAAAATTAGTTAATATGAACTGATTCATTACCGGTTCAGTTTTCCAAGACTTTAACAGTTTTCCAAGAGGTAGCCAAATGATACCATTTGGCTGAGAAATACGCTCACTTGAGCCTTTTTAAGCTTTGACCGTCGTTATTACGAATGACTTAACGGAATTTTCATAAAAGGACGAAATATTCGCCTAGACAACAACTAAAACATGAAAAAAACGCACAATGCGTTATCGAGCAACCCTAAAAAACAGGGTTTTAGAGAAGGGGAGCAGTGAGGGGATAATAAGGGGCATTTTAGTGGTCTCAGGGTCGACTTATAGGGGGTATCCTCCGAAGGTCCCAAGTCTCTATCTCTAACTGTTTGGGTTCTGGTCGTGGTAAAAGCCGACCACACAGAACACACAGACGCTAAGACGGACACACAGTGTAACGCCAAAAAATCAGAAACTTCAGATTTCCAAGATTCTACCAAAATACGATCCCTAGAGGGTAAGGAGTCGAAAAATAATATATAACTCAAAATCGAGGGATTATAACTGATCACTCTGTAGATTTCAAGCAGTAAACGTAGCTTGAAAAAAGAATTTCAAAAATGTATTCACGCCTGAGATTTAGAACCCTAAGACCGTATTCAGACTAGAGGTTTAGCCCAGTTCCCAAGGCTCTCAAAACCTTAAACAGCAACCGATTTTATTGATTTTTCAAAATGTAATAGGACATTTGCCCTTAATAATCCAACCATAAGTCAACATTTTCTAAAAGATCTTGACTAATAAGATATTAGAGAAGTTAAGCCATATGGCTAAACCTTAGGTCTGAAGCCCGTATAATACGGGAGCTGTATCTTTCTTTGTTTTTTCTATGGATTATTCTAAAAAATATCAAAGGATTTTGTTTCATATTCGGCACAATTTCTGAATTTGTCAATTATTAATGAATTGACAAAAATGGAAATTAAAGAAATAAATCCTTTAATATGGTGTATAAAAAATATTTGTGGAACTTTGAAGGCAAATAGAATGAAAGTGACTTAGAGGAAAGCGCGCTACCTTCGGTCGATTTATGCTTCGCACAAATTTTTTTTTTTCAATGTGTTGTAAATGAATTTGGCCCATTATAATATTATATTTTAATAGCTAGTCCAATGCCTCAAATTTTCAGAAAAGAACAATGAGTGAAATCCATAAGAAACATAGAGAAAAAAATTAATTGTCCGAAGCTATCGCGCTTTCCCCTAAGTTTATGTTTCACTCAAAGCTGCTTTTAGGAAATCTCGCAAAAATTTTTGAAATGTTTTTTTTTCATGGGTTCAGTGAATAAATTGGGTTTTCTCTGAAAAATAAAATCGCATTGACAAGAAAGAAAAGGAGCCTTAATTACGCGGAGGAACAGTTGCAATACGGAGAGGATGCCTTTAAAAAATACCACCAAAGTCTTTTAGATTTTAAAGACCTTAAAGACCCATTGTGTCTGATAGAGTGAAACGTAGAGATTCTGAGACAAAACAGATAGTAGCACCTGGAGTATTCCTAAAGTGAAAGGAAAGGGTCAAGGAGATTGAGTATTGAAATGTTCTGAAAAGTGGCATCCTGTTGCAAAGGTATAATTGTTGGTCAGCCTGGAGCTCTTGTGTAAAATAATGAAAATTGCAAAACCTTTTCTTGGAGAGACATCCAGGTAATTCTTAGTACTTGGACTTCTAGCGTCACCTGGACATAAAGGAGGGTGGCAGAAAGCATGACCATCAAACATCCAAGGAATATGCAAGGAGAGCTCAAGAATTTTAACATTATTCATTTTGTCAGTCTTTTGGAAATGTGCTATTTTTAATTTGCAAAACTCTTTTTTATTATTCGGTTGAACTTTTTAATAAAAACTGTTATAGCATTATAAGTCTGCTAGAATAATTGCTTGAAGTCTAATGATGCGAAGAAATGTAAAAGAAAACCATTCAAGTTTAAAATGCATTTAAATCTAAACAATTCATGTTTGTCTTTTTAAATTTTATCTCAAAAATCCGAAAAGTATATTAAACGAAGAAAGGTAACCACCTATCTTCTTCCATTTTTTGTCCTCTTATTGGGGCCCTATATAATAATAATAATAATAATGCTGGCACAACATTCCATGAAGGAACTAGGCCTTCCCGCAAGGGGATTTCTAGACATGCATTATTATTTTTTCTTGTACGGGATGAGGTTGTCAGTCCCATGCCCGTGGAATCAAGTGCAGTGAAGCTCACTGGATGCAATCCGAACACCTTTAACGCCAGAAAAATTCCTAGTCACCCAAAGAGGATACGAACCCGGAACACTTGCATCATAGAGCGAGTGCTCTACCACTTGACCTATTGAGTGCTCTATTTTTAAACTGTTTTAAACTACTTTTTTTTTAGTTTTTATGAACTGCTATTAATCCGTAATATTCTAAAATGATATAGAGATTTTAGAAATTTTTCATCCACCAGTTACTTAAATAAATTCAACGGCCTATTAGGCAACTTTTAGTAATTTAACCTAAACTTAAGAAATCGAATTACTTGGAGCAAAATTTACCCTAATTTTAGTACGTTCAATCTTACTAATCATAAACGTCTATTTAATTAGGGGGAAGTGGGGCTACATAAGTATACGATTTTTTCGCATATTTCTAAAGGCAACTGTGTTCAATCTAAGAGCGATTAATTGAAAAATTGATTTTCGAAAATGCGACGTATTCGAATATTTCAAAAACTTGACAATGGGTTTTATAGAAATTTAAATTATGTTGCAATTAAGGAAATAAAATCGGATTGCGCACAAATACTGACTACGTAATTTTTGGGAATAAAAAATCGGGACGAACTAAATTTATTCATTACAACGCCAAGAACACTTTAATCGGCGCGCTCCAAAGCTCAACTTATAATTATCTGGGCTTATCACTGTTTTTTTTTTTAATTTAATTATCTCACCACATATCGTAGAGCCAATAAGCTCCTGTGTCTAGGGATATTTCTGAAGCATTTCCTTGTATTATTTGTTGTTCTCGACTTGCCAATGTTATTTCTGCATTAACACTTATTGGAAGTTGTTCGAAAACATCTAGAGATACCAATCGCTTGTTTTCCAGAAAAAGCCAATGATTGCATTGAGAAAAAAGAGTTTGATTTGAAAGACCATGCAGAACATCCTCACTGTAGGGAGGACAATCCAAGTCAAAGACAATGATTTTTCGAAAAAGGGAACAAGAGAAAATGTCCTGCAAATCACGATGAACATCGACCTGCTGCATTTTCATTGATTTCACTTGTACTCCAGAATTGATCAATTTTTTGGACATTTCAACGAGATGATTGTCCTTGCACAGGATTAAATTTACCGCACTCATTTGCTTATGCTTCACAACAAAAGTCCAAATTAAATCACCATGATTAAAGGCAGATTGGCCAAGTGTGACGAAAGACACAAGGATAAGAACTCCAAAGTACTTTCCCTGGCACATTTTGCTCCCACATTGAACAAACATGAGAGGTCTCCTGCTGCTTATGTAGCTGCTCATTGTGGGAGAAATTTCGAATTTCTTATGATGGAATTTGTCATTTTGATGGATTGATGTCTAATTCGTTATGCAAATTGTTCTTCAGACTGTCAAGACAGGAAAATGATCATTTTTCTTCATTGTTGCCTTCTGCTTAATGATGTATGATTCTGTATTGCAACTCTTCACTTATTTATTATTGCTGTCTATGACACTTTCTTCTCCTATAAGGTCATAAAGTACGCAAATGAAGTGATATCCTTAAGGAACAAGCGTGCGACTACCTCTTTTCAATATTATATACTGGAGCTTTCACGACAAACATTAATTTTTAAAATGGTGTGTATAATATAAAAAAAATAATATTATATATTGAATATAATGAAGGGTGCAAGGTGGGACACAATTACCATCATGCGCAGTACTCTTCTAGATGCGTTTCTTTGAATTCCGAGCAATATGAGCATGAAATGTTAACTATTTATTTATACACTCAATGGTCTTATTACCGGTTACTTATAAACTAAAACAATAAAAACTAGTGATAAACCTAGATCAGCTTATTGTAGGTGAGATTCTTAACGTGATCCTTAGACTTTACAAAATAAGCAAACCGACCATTTGTGTTTCAAATAACACGACTTTATAATATAACAAGATGTAAATAAGCGTCTATAATTTATAAACAACTCATTTACAAAAAGGAATATTTGAAAAAGTAATTTTTTCTATCAGTTTTTCTTTCTGATTTCTCGAATATATCTTTGTCAAGAAACTTTGTGAAAATTGTTTTTTTTTCGACTGAATCGAATTGTTTAATCGACTTAAACAATTGAAGTATTTTAATTATATGAGTTCGTTACGCACAGAAAACTTCCCCGTGAGCCTACATGAACTGCCCTCTCGTTCCTTCAGAACTGAACGCAAAATTGTCAGAACCATCCCAATGACATCTTATTATAAAATCATGAAACAACTAGTAAATTATTAGAATTATGTTGATTCGATGGATAATTGCAATAGTTCAGAAACTAATGAGAATAAAAAATCCTAAAAAGTATATATTTTTTGATTTTTTGCAATTTTATAAAATAAATTGCAGAACTCAAAAAGAACCGTTGCGAAATTAATAATTTTTGTGCGAGAATAGGACTTAGAGGGCTTAGAGGTACTGCTTTAGTAACATTAAGATTTTATCCCTTTTTTGAAGGATAAGAAAAGTATGCAAGTACAGTGGGACCTCGATAGAGTCAACCCCCGATAGAGGCAATCTTCAATAGAGTCAACAGTTATTTTTTTGCTCTACGGACTCCGATAGAGTCAACTTGGACCCAAATTGACTTCGATAGAATCAACTTTTCCTTTATTATTGAACTAATAATATTATATGATTTTATTATGATTTTATCGAAATTAAAATCTGTGTTTTGGCGTATCAATATAACGTTTTTAGCACAAGAAAGGGGGATCAGTGGCGCAATAGGCAAGACCGTTGGCTCTTGGGCGGATCGATTCCCCGGCTCGACTTACTGTTGTGAGTTCGAGTCCCGCCCGGTGCAAAGATCGGAATGTCTAATTTCGACAATTTTCATATGTTAATAACGTAATATAATACACCGCCTACGCCCAATAATCCCGGGAGCATGGAAGAAGCATCCACACAACGGGGAAGGCGCTCCTGGGCGGGTCTACACATGGACTTAGCGGATTCTTCCAACACGGGATATGGACAATGTAAAAATGATTACATTTGTAATGAATATATCTCGATACGATTAATAATAATAATAATATGCACAAGAAAAACATTTATGTAAGTACATGGCAATATTATGATAAAATTCGTATATTAGCTGTGTAATCATTTTTCATAAAAATAATTTTCTTTTCGTGATTTTAAGCGTTTTGATTGAAAGTTCTTTTGTATTAAGATTTTTTGATTAAGCCTATGATCGCAATGTAAGGAATTTTAACCCATCATTAATTTGTAAGTG
This sequence comes from Phlebotomus papatasi, assembly GCF_024763615.1. Classification (NCBI taxonomy): domain Eukaryota; kingdom Metazoa; phylum Arthropoda; class Insecta; order Diptera; family Psychodidae; genus Phlebotomus; species Phlebotomus papatasi. The sequence goes on from NC_077223.1 coordinate 92,985,229, forward strand.
AATAATATAAATATATAATATTATATAAAATATAGTTTAGAAAGTTTTTATAAATTTATTCAAACTGTTTAAACAACTTACTTGTTTAAAAAAAATGTACATGATAAACTACGATAAAAATTACTTTTCTAAAGAAAATGTGTAATTTTCTTTAAGTTACATTTTTAATTTAAAAGTTTAGTGTCATAAAAGAAACAATAAGCAACAGAAAATTAAAATTGGTAAGAAAAAACGGATAAAACTTCCTTTTTTGTACATTTAAGATTTAAGTGCTGAATAGTTAAAGATATTGACTTGGAGTTTTCGGACAACTTCCCATAAGTCAACTTGAAGATTATTAATACAACCCTCATTTCCATCTCATCCCTCCCCTTATCTTCCGAAAAGAATCTGTATGACGTGCTTTCTTGTAATCACAAAAAATACGATTTTGAATGGTGAAAGGGCGGGATGGGGACGAAATGAGAGTTATATTGATAATCCTCCGGTTTACTTATTAGGGGGTTTCTTGTGAAGCCATAGTTATGCCATAACGAAAAGAACTATCAGTCTCTTCTTTTATACGCTAAAAGTTTAAAAGAAATTCTAGTTAATCACGTTAATTGAATTACAATTTTTAATAATTAATTATTTACCGGAGATATTATAGAGAAAGTGAAAAAAAAAGAAATCTTTATGACATCTTTTTCTTATCTTAACTTCGTGGGTGGACTTCAATATTACCACATGGATAGTAGTTTATACTTAAGATATTTACAGTAGACTCTCTCTCAATCGGACATTTGGGGCAAATTGTTATCCAAATTATCGATAGATTTGGACATCAAAATCATTGTAAATTTCACAGAAACTGCTCAATTATAAAGAATCACGATAAAATAGGAAGAACTAGAACGAATTTGAGCAAATTTGCTTCACAATTAAACATGAAAATTGTCAACAAAATTTTGCACCCGATTGAAAAACAGCCGATTGAGCGAGAGGCTACTGTACTAATTTATAAAAACATTCCGTAAAATCATTCCCTAATCTTCAAATTTTGCCCAAACATACGACTGTTTTTGGGCCAGAGGGAGTAGAATTTATGGGTTAATTAAATAAAATATTTTACTATCGTGTTGAATTTATCAATTATCTAGTACAAACATAAAATAAAAAACGTAATAAAATAACATAAAAATAAATAAAAATAAAAAACTTAAAATAAAAACATAAAATAAAAACATAAAATAAAATAAAACATAAAATAATACATTCTAATTTATTTCACATTCCAATTGATTTTTTTTCGGACTCCGATAAAGTCAACAAATCCAATAGGGTCAACAGGTTTGGAAATAATTAGTTGACTATCGAGGTCCCACTGTATTAAAATTGCCCTTTTCGTTACTGCCCCACCCTCCCCTACACAGCCTTTTCTTTTATTTAAATTTAAAATCTAATAGTTTTAAGTAGGTGAAGATGAAAAATAATAAGATTTATCAAATTTTTATCCTCAAACACCATAAAATAATTTTTATACATAAAATAAGAACTCTCGGAACTCGGAACCCTCGGAACTCTCCAAGTCTCCAAAGTCAAAAAAATTACTTTGAAATCAGTCGTTAATTTGAATAATATCGATATATCGTTTGCAAAAAAATCATCGATTGTCAAGAGTCAAGACAAGAAACTCATCGAAGTAATCAAAACAAACAAACTTCTGTGTTTTTCATAATTTTTACCAAAAAGTACTCTAAAATACAGGAAAATCGCTATGAAATTGGTAAATATAGTTAAGGTTTTGTGGACAGAGTGAAGGATATAAGCTGATTTGGATGTTTTTCTGCAATTTCAGTATTGTTTGAATGGTGACCCGGCAAAACCATGCAGCATTCTCAGTTTCAAGGAACTTCTCATTATGCTGGATTGTGGGCTGAATGTGAAGACAGTCCTCAATTTCTTGCCCCTGCCATTGGTCCAGAGTTCAAGATTCAGTTCCCTGCCCAACTTTATTCCCCGGGACCACGATGCCCAAATCGATGGAGAGCTGAAGGAATGCTGCGGGAGGATTTTTGTGGACTCCACGCCGGAATTTGCTCCACCTTTGGATAAAATTGTGGATTTCTCTGAAGTTGATGTCATCCTCATTTCCAATTACATGAATATGCTGGCACTGCCTTTCATCACGGAGGGTACGGGCTTCAATGGGACGGTATATGCCACAGAGCCAACTCTCCAGATTGGTCGGTTTTTCCTGGAAGAACTCGTGGAGTACATTGAAGTGGCCCCGAAGGCTGTTGTGGCGTCTCAGTGGAAGGACATCTTGCATGCTCTGCCTCCGCCGCTGTCGGAATCATTCAAGCCAAAATGCTGGAAGCACATCTTTACCATGGAAGCTGTTCATAACAGCCTAGCCCGGGTTCAGATTGCAGGATACGATCAAAAGCTGGACATTTATGGTGCACTGCAGGTGATTCCTGTGAGTTCGGGGTTTTGCTTGGGTTCCAGCAATTGGATACTGAGCTCAGGGCATGAAAAAGTGGCGTATATCAGTGGCTCATCTACCCTGACGACCCATCCTAGGCCCATCAACCAGGCTGCTCTCAAGTATGCGGATGTTATTATAATGACTGGGCTGACTCAAGCTCCCCATGTCAATCCGGACGGAATGCTCGGTGAATTGTGCATGAATGTGGCAGTTACTCTGCGAAATGGTGGATCTGTTCTCATTCCCTGCTATCCTTCGGGGGTAGTTTATGATCTCTTTGAATGCCTCTCGACGAATCTCGACAATGCCGGACTGTCCCAAGTGCCAATGTTCTTCATTTCTCCCGTGGCAGACAGTTCCTTGGCGTACTCCAACATCCTGGCCGAGTGGCTGTCGTCAGGGAAGCAGCACAAAGTATACATCCCCGATGAACCCTTCCCTCATGCCATGCTCGTGAAAAATGCCCGCCTGAAGCATTTTAAGCACATCTACTCTGACGGCTTCAGCACGGACTTCCGGCAACCCTGCGTGGTCTTCTGTGGCCATCCCAGTCTCCGTTTTGGCGATGCTGTTCACTTTGTGGAGCTCTGGGGCTCAAATCCCATTCACACAATCATCTTCACTGAGCCGGATTTCCCCTATCTCCAAGCCCTGGCCCCCTTCCAGCCTCTGGCCATGAAGGCCATCTACTGCCCCATCGAAACCTCCCTCAACTTCCAGCAAGCCAATAAGCTCATCAAAGAACTCAAACCAGGCTGTCTCGTCATCCCCGAGAGCTACACCCAACCACCCGTGATGGTGCCCCACAAAGTCGATCTTGTAATTGATCAACTCCCGGACAAGCAACTCATAACCTTCAAACGTGGCGAAGTGGTAAAGCTTCCGCTCAAACGGAAACGCAATCGTGTATACCTCATGCCCGAAATAGCCCAGACAATTGTCCCGCATGAAGTTCAGCCAGGAATGAATGTGGCCAGCATCACAGGAATCCTCCAAGTCAAAGACAATCTGCACGATATCAAGCGAATTGACGATGGAACCGAGGGCAATCGTACATCCTTCAGCCTCAAAGCCTCAAAATATGAATGGGGTGCACTGGATATTGATTTGTTCGTGAAGAAGCTCACTCAGGATGGAATAACAGACATCAAGATGGAACAAAATGGAACTGGAGTAGTTATTAGATTGCCCAATGAGGACACAACAATAGACATCAATAACAATCAGACTCACATTGTTTGTGGAGGAAAACAGAGCCTGAGGCTGAAACTTCGGGATTTGCTTCTGCAATGTGTACAGAGTTTTTAGGTTGTTAATTTATTTGATGCCCATACAAATGTAAGATCAAGGAAGAAAATTTTAATAAACCCACTGGACTTTGTAAGAAATCTTTCTGGATATTAATTTACTTAAAATTAATTAATTAGGAAGAAATCGAGGATATCATTTTATGAGAGCATAAGTGATCAATTCAATTCAAAGATTCAATTTTATTCCTTATCTTTTTTTTGTTTCGATGAAGAAGTTTTAGCAGAAAATAAAAAAAAGAATCCTGCGCCAAGAGGCAAACAACTTCCAAGCCTGCTGCGAACAATAAATTTCATATGAACAGTAACATTTTTTGGGAACAGTAGAATTTTTACAAAGAGTAAAATTTCTAACGAGGAGTAAAATTTTTTGAGAACAGTAGAAGTCATGCAAACAATAAAATTTCTAGCGAGCACTAAAATTTTTTAAGTGCAGTAAATTCTCCTGCGATCTGTAAAATATTTTGGAAACTGTCAAATTCCTGAAAACAGTGAAATTTCTAAGCAGCAATAAAAATTTGTGAGAACAGTAAATTCTCCAGCGAACAGTAATTTTTTTGAGAACAGTAGAAGTAATGCAAACAATAAAATTTCTAGCGAGCAGTAAAATTTTTTGAGTACAGTAAATTCTCCAGCGAACATTAAATTTTTTTGAGAACAGTAGAAGTCCTGCAAGCAATAACATTTCTAGCGAACACTCAAATTTTTTGAGTACAATCAATTCTCCTGTGAACAGTAAAATATTTTGGAAACTGTAAAATTCCTGAAAACAGTGAAATTTCTAAGCTGCAGTAAAAATTTTTGAGAACAGTAAATTCTCCAGCGAACAGTAACATTTTTTGAGAACAGTAGAAGTCCTAAAAATACTAAAATTTTTTAAGTAAATTCTCCTGCAAACAGTAAAATATTTTGGAAACTGTAAAATTCCTGAAAACAGTAAAATTTCAAGCGAGCAGTAAATTTTTTTGAGTACTGTAAATTCTCCTGCGAAAAGTAAAATATTTTGGAAACAGGAAGATTCCTGAAAACAGTGGAATTTCTAAGTAGTAGTAAAAATTTTTGAGTACCGTAAATTCTCCAGCGAACAGTAAATTTTTTTGAGAACAGTAGAAGTCCTGGAAACAATAAAATTTCTAGCGAGCACTAAAATTTTTTGAGTACAGTGAATTCTCCTGTGAACAGTAAATTTTTTGGGGACAGTAGAATACCTTCAAACAGTAAAATTTCTAGCGAACAGTAAAAATTTTTGATAACAGTCAATTCTCCTGCGAACAGTAAAATTTTTTGGGAACAGTAATAATTTCTCGCAAATTAACATTTTCCGCAACAAAAATTTATATGAACAGTAATTTTTTTAGGAACAGGAAAATTGCTGTGAGCAATAAAATTTCTTGCGAAATAAAAAAAAAATTTGGGAACAGTAAAACTTTCTGCGAAAATTTATTTTTTTTAGAAACAGTAAAATTCCTGAGAACAATAAAATTTTCCAGCGAACAGTTAAATTTCCTGAAAATAATAACTTCCTGAGAACAGTAAAATTTTCTGCGAACAGTAAAATATTCTGTGGATTATTTTTGCAAATATAAAATTCCATTGCGTACAGTAAAATTTTCTGCGAACCGTAAAATATTTTGTGAACAGCAATATATTTTTGTAAATATAAAATTTCCTTGAAAAAAGTTAAATTTTCTGCAAACAGGAAGATATCACTCTTCCTGCAAACAGAGATATATTCTGGTAAAGAGTTAAATTTCCTGCCAACAATAAAATGTTCTGAAAACAGTAAAATTTAATGTAAACCGTAAAATATTCTGTGAACTTCTTTTCGATTTCGATTTACATTTATTAATGTTATAAGTATTATTTTATTTTATGTTTATTTAAAAGTGCTTAAGTTTTCATTTAAAATTATGTAATGGTTCTGATGTGATGACAATTTGGAAACCTTCATGTGAAATCATTTTTTTTTTTAGAAATCTAGTGAGAAAAATAATCCTAATTAATGATTTAAATATTTACTTCAAAAATCGTAATATCAAGAAAAATGTGGTCACAAAGCGTCCCAGCTTTGCGGAATGCTCGAACTCGTGATTTAGACGCTATACTTTAAAAGTACTTTAGCATTAAAAATTACTTATCAGTTCCAACCGTTTGGAACCAGTTATTTATTAATCATATCGGAATACTACAATATAACCATGTTATATTGCTGCTGATTCCGTGATAAAAGAATTCGTTAAGTCCGTGTATAGACCGCTCGGAACGTCGGAACACCTTCACAGCAATGTGTAAAGGTTCAGTCTTGTCACAAATTCCAAGACCTTTCCTATGAACTCAAACATGACCGCATTCGGTTAATAATTGCGCTGCCTAGAGCCTTTTTAAACTTTGATCTTGAAAAACTGTCGAAAAACCTCCAATCCCAAAAAAAAAAAATTTGGAGTGAAGGAGAGGGGAGGTCCCCCGAAGCCCCAACTCGTTATCTCTTACCGTTTGCTTCTAGAGCTGGTTGACAGCCGAACGGACAGACTGACAAACAGCGATCAAAATTGTTCTCCGGGGTGGAAGGTGGAAATTTTGAGGGGTGGAAATATCGAGTGATACTTCTCTCTCTGTGAAGTTCGAGTAGTAAATAAAAGCCCAGTGAATTCAAGCGTTCTTTGATACACTTCACTTCACTAACAATTTAATTTAAGCAAAATTTTAAGTCCTCATATAAGATGATAGAAAAAAACGAGCAAAAAATCTTTGAAAGCTAATAAAATAATAATTTTAGAGATTTCTAAATCGAAACATTATTTTGAAATGGTTCTTTAATAGTTGATTCAACACAATAATATTGTAAATCACATAAATCAAGGCAACAACACCATAATCTCTCTAATCATTTCAAACATTTAAAAAATTTAAGCATCATTACGCTATCAAATAAATATATCTGTATAAAATGTTATGTCTCATTTGTGCATAGTTTTCGTAACTTACCTCCTCATTCAGTGTTAAATTTTTACCGAATAATCATGAATTCCCTGGTCTTGGTTGTCTTTCTCATTCTAAGTGCACAAAACGTTCTAACCGCAGATCGAAAGCTCATCTTCACGTACATGGGTCAGTGCAAAGGAAAAGAGAATCTCCCAATATATCTGCCTGATTTTAAGATAGAGCAAGCTAATCGCAATCAGTATTTCATGTCCGGGGATATTGAAGTGAGGGAACCTTTCCCGAAAGGCTTCAATATCTTTATCGATGTGAAACAGTGCTCGAATCCTTCTGTTGCTGACTCCTGCAAAACTTTCCTAAACAATTTAGCCACAACGGATATTTGCACGATGTTGGATATTCCCATGCCTTCTTACGTTAACTTTGTTCGTTTACTAAAGCCACCTTTTAAGTGTCCCATTCAAGAAGCAGTTTATCATATAGAAAACTTCCAGGTGAGTCCTTTAAGGTCATTTTTTTTAATTATTTTATGTGGACTTGGGCTTGGATTATAGGGACAGGATTTTCAGCCGTATAATGTTCTAGGTGCACTTACGACTTAAGCAGAGATACGGCTTAACGTAATTATATTCAAAATAATAATTTGACTAAATTCCCATCAGTTTCCCACTAACTAAGCCATTCCTCAGCTTAAGTCGAGGATCGGATTAGTCAGAAACTGATGGAAATGTAATCTGATCATAATTTCGGTTATAATTATGATTAGCTGTCTCTCGGCTTAAGTCATAAGTGTGTCTAGCACATAAGTTATAAAAACCAGTAGGGTGGCGCTTATTCTATTCCGCGTTTACATCGTCTTTAGATCACTACCCTTACGGGCATTAACGGCATTACTTAACTTAACTCCCCAAATCTTGGAACTAATAATCCTACATCCCTAATGGTCAAAAATAGGCGTTGGACCCTAATGCCAATTAATTTTCTTTATTATTTTAAGGTTGAAGATTCACTTACAAGATACATGCCAGCCTCCAAGAGTATCATGTACTGGAATGTAACAATGAAAGGTCGTCGGGCTAAAAGAGATATAGCCTGTTTCAACTTTCAAATGCATGTTCGTCCAGTAACACCTAAGCAATCTCGTAGAAATTAAAGCAAACGATATCCTTATTTTTGTTAACAAACTTTTCTGTATTCTCTGGTGAAAATTTTCCAATAAAATTTTGGTGCAATAAAATTTCACTATGGACTTCTTTAATAAGGTAAACACATGAATTGATATTTCCGACATTTGACTTACCAGCTAATGGTTCCAGAACAACACGCTTCCTAATGGACTAGAAGAACAGAGTTTGGGGAAAGCATTTCTAGGATACTGCATAATAATTTTCGTGACATTTATCATAATTTACTTGACTGGTGTTATTCTGAGGACGATCCTAAGTCTAACTTTCCCCATTGTTCTTACTGCTGCTCTTATTATCGCATGGCCAGTGGTTCAGGAATGGGAGGCAACATATACATCTGCTACATTTACAAATCATATACAGAATTTCACAAGGAAAATCACAAATTTCCTACTGGAAGCAGCCAGTGCAATAGATTAACAGGATTAACAGCTAAAAAATGCTCGCACTACTAATAGAGGTTTGAAAATTACTCTTCGACAACACAAACTATAATTTCAAATAAATATTAGGAGGTCCCTTAAGTTCTGGAAAAACTGAACCGCTTTCAAACGGTAATAAATCGATAGTGAATCCCGGAATCCCGGTATCTCATTAAAACGTTTTTTATTAAATATAGAAATTTATTTATTGAGTTGTATAGTTTTCTAACTCAACATTTTATTTTTTATTTATTTTATTTTATTTATTTACAATGACAATGTGTGCTATAGAGCACAAAAACGGTTTAAGCAATTGAAGAAAAAGTTAGCGACCACCGCCGTCTTAGCGTTGGCAACAAACCTCCAGAGAAAAACGGTGGAAAGGCTCTTTCGCAGGTTGTATAAGCCGTCTAAGCCAACCAAATTCAGAAAGTACAAGTTAAACAGAGAATTAAAAAAAAAGAAAATAATACGCAAGACAAGAAAAAAAGAATTCAATACGACAGAAAGGATCGAATGAGCCGCTGCCTCTTCTCTCTTGGGCAGCTCATTCCATAGAGTCACCCCCTTGACAAAGAGTGATCTATGAAGAATGTGGCTCTCCGACCTCGGGACGATGAAACAGGAACACCTGACTGACGAAGCAGGTTGAAGCAGCTTTTAGCAAAACAAAGAGGTATCGAGAGAAAAATTGTATCAACCGTTGGTCACTCAACATTCTACCCAAGCGCTTGGCAAGTTGACCTTTTTATATGGAGCTATTTGAAGCTCATTCCTAAATTGATCTCGGACTCAGCTCACAATGCTCCAAGGAAAAAAAATTATTTAAACAAAAATTTAGTATATTTATCCCTCCATACGGAAAGGTATCTTATCATACGGAAAAACTTCTCCCTTTTTAAATATTTAGCATAACGATCACGAGTGCAGAAAAATTCCCATACGCATTTGTATGTGAAAGTAAGAAATTGGCTTCAAATTTAAAGGCCACTCGCCGGGGTCTAGATTCTACCAATAGTTGACCAAAACTACAAACTATGGATCAACCAATATTTTACCAACAATTTCTCACAATTTTACCAACAGTTTGTAGAATTGTACTAATTGTCGATCAATCAACATTCTACTAGCAGATTGTAGAATTTTACCAACTGTTGGTTACTTTACCGATCCATCACCGATTGTGACCGATGCAGTCGGGTTCAGAATTAAAATATCATTCAAAAATGTCCAAATTTGTTCAAATCCGTTGAAAATTAGGCCCTCCAGGGTGGTTGAACTTTGACCTTGAATAATTCAAGATGGTGATTTTTCCGGTGATAGGTATCCCAGGACAAAATGTTCAGTTGGACTACCTCCAAAACATATCCAAAAATGAACGAAATCGCCAGGGTCAATTTATTGCAAAGTCAAAGAAAAATGTTTTTGGACGGGATAGAAGGGGTGGGGGTAATTTGGGTAAGTTAGTTTGCTAGATAATGTTGGCTTGTGGAGGGGGGTCACCGAAGACCGGAAGGCAATATCTCTCACCGTTTGCTAGCCAGGATTGTAAGAACATGAAAAAAATTGGATTGAGCAGATTGCTCTCTCGTGGATTTCGAGCAGTTAAAAATGGAATTAATAAATTGATAAGTACAGTTTTCAAGATCAATGGAGTTTGTATCATTGATTATTTATAAACTGTATTTATAAGAAATATCTGTTGAAATTTGCTCATGAAAGCCCTACGAAGTTATTAAATCATCCAATAAATCACTCAATTAGTCCCAATAAAAATTGTGAATTTTGTATAAAATTTATCTTTGAAACTCTCTAAACTCTCTAAACTTAACAAACAAAAAGTAAAGAAATTGCAATAATTTGAAAGAGACGAAATACCGTAGACGCGGATGACTGCACCCCTGTTTTTCGCAAGTTTTTCTTTAATTTTAACACTTAAGAATGGTCTTTAGACCACCATTAAGTACCCTTATATGGGTTTCAGACCTAAGGCTTAGCTATTTAGCTTAACTCCTCTAATTCTACATCAGGCATGATTTTTTAGGAAATTGTTGTTTAGGATTGAATACTAAGAGCAAATAATTCATTAGATTTTGAAAAATTAATAAAATTGCTTATTTCTTGTTATTAAGATTTTTGAGACCTTCGGGAACTGGGCTAAACCTCCAGTCTGAAGCCGGCATTATGGTCTTTAGACCATCCTTGAGTTCTAGAATTAAAGAAAAGCTTACGAAAAGGATGAGTGTAAAGTCACCCGCATCTTGAGTTAATTTCAAAAATGTTAAGAAAGCAAAATTATAAATTTATTTAATTTATTTCGAAATTCGAATTTTTACCTATTTTCAATGTGTTTCAACGTTGCAATATTTATAATTGACGCATCATTTCTTGTTTTTTTCTTAAATACATAGGGTAAGTGTGCCAAATTTCGGCATAGTTGCATGCAAGTGCCAAAGTCTCAAGTTTAAAATGTAATATTTTTAATAGAAATTGATTTTTTCCATTCCTTCTACTTAATGAGTGTTGCTTAGAACCTTGTAGGCAATTTATCGTCTTTATTTGCTTTAAAATTATTCTTAATACATTTTAAAATGAATTAAAATGTAGCCATAGCTTTGGTGCCCTATTTCGGCCACCTTCATTCTCATAGTTCCTTGCCCTTCGGGAATTCTTCCAATATCTTTTTCATGTCATCTCGTTTGTCGAAGCTACATTTTTTGTTATTCTTTTGCATTGTATAATCTCCAGAGTATGTAAAAACTAAAAATTCATGGAAATTCGAGGAACAAAAAAGGTGGCCGGAATTGCAAGCTGGCCGGAATTTAGCACACTTACCCTAAATCAATTTATAATTTGTAGGTGGGTGCCTGCCTGAGACGCGGTGGAATATTATATCTTTTATTATTTAAATAATTTTGTCTATAAAAACTATAAAACAGTGAGTTATTTTAATAAATTCTGAAATAGTGAGTATATTAAGCACTATACAAAATTTTTAGATAATGTTCTGAATTTGGAAATATAATACCTTAAAGTTAAAACATAAAAAAGTTTCTCAAACACACCAACTATACCCTATTTCATAAGCCTGAACACAAGCAAAAATGTGAAAAGCGGAAAAATTCTGTCAGTAAAAAAATTAGAATTGGTCCGTAAGTCCTAAATCTTTACGGAAATGGTTCTAATTTTCAAAAATGACATAGTTGCAGGTAAAATTGGGTAAAATATATTTCTCTTTATTTCTCCTTACTGAAATCTGTATGACAATTTCGGATTTCGGAGCTTTTATAGTTTTAAACTGATTAGGGGAAAGTGCTCTCCCGTCGAAAGTTCATGCTTTCAAATAATGTGATTTTTTTTTGTTTTTCATGGAGATTTTCACTAAATTATCATGGAATTATCAACAATTGATGATAAGCCAACTATTTAATAGAAATGTGTAAGTCTCTTAGGAAATATAAAAAAAATCACATTATATGGCATGAACACTGATTTGAGAAATACGAAAAAGTTGAAATAACATTCCGAAAATGTTAATTTGACGTGTTAATTTTACGTAATTTTAGGTGTATTATGGGTTAAAGTTACCCTTTTTTCATATTGATTTTACCCTCAAAATGTGTAAAATTAACATTAAAAAATGTTGATATATTTTTAAACTCGAAAAGTGTTTAAGTTATGACGAAAAAAGTTAATCGTAGCCTCTTTTTTTCTCAGTGAACGTTCAATGGGAAAGCACTTTCCCCTAGTAGTCGGATTTGATTTTTTTTCTAGCCAAATGTGAGTTTTTAATGTTCATTTGTGTAATTCCATTAAGAAAATGAGGAAACAGTATAAAGGCAGTTGGGCCCCTTTGAATTCAAACACTACCGAGCATATTCTAAAAACATTCTAGCACTTGCGTGGAAAATCCAGCAACAGGGAAAATTCTTGGGGATGGGGTTGAATGTTGGAAATGTCAGAATTTTCCAGAAGTGACAATCTACTGGGGAGAAAATTTATAGTGCAGTGTTGTTGAAGGAAAAACCCAAAAAAAAGTGATTCATACATTGCACACAGCAAAGTAACTCCAACACGAAACTCTTCACCATTGTACCTTTTATCGAATTGTGTGTGAAAATATTGAGGAAAATGGTGATAAACGTTGGAAAAACCGTGTGCAAATATAAGTGATGACCTGACCAAAGGGTGGAACTTTTGAGAGATAGTAGTGGAAAAAATCTTCATTATGAGCGTATTCAAAGTGCTTCTCTGTTGCCTCATTCTGATTCCCAGTACAGTCATTCCATCGAGAGAACCACGAGCTGATGAAAATATCAAATATGGATTGTAAGGAAAATTCTTGCCATTTTTTTTTCACCCAATTGTCAACCATTGACTTTCCCATAAATCTTATCAGGGTTCACGCATGGGCTGAGAAGTTGGGTATTGAACTCTGGCATGTTGGTGATTTTATAACACGGAGAAAACTAGTACAAGATGTGAGTTTTCAATCAATCTCTATAAGTTTTAGTTAATGTGCTAGTTTATAAAAATATTCACATAACTTTTCTGCAGAGTTTCAAACAAGCTCAAGTTATTCCACGGTCTGGACAAAAAATTGCTGAGGAAATGTCCAAGGAGATACTTTATTTGATGGAATCAAGGATTAGTGCAGTAAAGGTATAAAAACTTGTTGTAAATTATTTTAGATCTTTCTACTTAATAAAATGTGGAAAATTTGTTATATAGCGTATTATGGATGCTGCGGAAAACATGGCTGTATCTTACGAGCACAAAGAAGCTGATCCTGAATTTCGATATTACAATGCAAAGGAGATGATTGAACCAGTTGTGAAAGTTAATAAAACGGACGACTCTACAGAAGATGATGAAAACGAGGAACCGAAATTATTTGATGAAAATGGTGAACCGATAAAAATTATTAAACCGAAGGAGATTGTTTTAACGCCTGATCCTCATTTCTTCAACATCCGTATTAATACGACACATAGTTCTGTTCACGTACCCACAAACGTCTATGACCGATGTAAGAATTAAGATTAACAAATAAGTTTTTTTTAAGTAACTTTTAACATATTGCAATATTTGCAGCTGTTGAAGTGATCTCGGCCATTGAATGGTCAGAGAAGTTGGATAATATCTTCAGGGACAACTACGACAAAGATCCAACGCTTTCATGGCAATTTTTTGGTAGTTCAACAGGATTTATGAGACAATTTCCAGCATCAAAATGGCAAGAAGATCCTGTGGATTTGTATGACTGTCGTTTGAGATCTTGGTATATTGAAGCAGCCAATAGTCCTAAGGATATTGTAATCCTTGTGGATATATCTGGCTCAATGACGGGACAACGGAATGATATAGCAAAGCATGTGGTCAACAATATTCTCGATACACTTGGTACAAATGACTTTGTTAATATCTTCAAATTTGCCATCAGTGTCGAAGAGATCGTACCATGTTTCCGGGATATGCTGGTCCAGGCCAATATGGAAAACATTCGTCAACTGAAAATGGCAATGGAGGATTTTCAGACAGAAGAGATCGCCAATGTAACAGCTGCCCTAATAAGGGCCTTTGAGCTGCTAGAAGAATACAGAAATGATAAAGTCGGTGCCCGTTGCAATCAAGCCATTATGCTAATTTCTGATGGAGTCCCGTATAAGTATCAGGACATTTTCGAGTACTACAATTGGCCTTACATACCAGTCCGAATCTTCACATACCTCATTGGACGAGAGGTTGCAGATGTCAAGGAAATCAAATGGATGGCATGTGAAAATCGTGGATACTATGTGCATCTAAGTACTATGGCTGAAGTGAGGGAACAAGTTCTTAACTATATACCCGTTATGGCCAGACCTCTTGTGCTCAACAAGACCTATCATCCGATCATCTGGACGCAAGTTTATGCCGATGAAGTGGATCCAAAGATGACAGATTGGCAGTGGGAGATAAAGGAACGTGAAGAACAAAAGGAACGCTTTATGAGCCAACGGAAGAACTACAAAAATTTTCATTTACCCGAAGAACAGGAACGTCGATATCAACTAAAATTGAAAAAGGTAAGTTTTAAATCAAACTCTTTGACGATCATCGTCAAGGAGTAGATAACTGTGCCGCTCACGATTCACTGGATCTCTTCCAAAAACCGTGCCGATCTGCCAATTTCATGTCAATCTGTCGATATCATACCGATCTGCTAATCTCATACCGATCTGACAATTTCTATCCAAATTGTGCCAATCTGTCGGTTTCTTAGCAAAATATTGTCGATTTGCGAGTTTTTAGTTCCAGATTGGCATTATTTTACCGATCGCCGCTCACGGTTCACTATGTGAGAAGCATTATTTCACCCCTTGATCATCGTAAATGCCTGTTACTGTAACTTTGTATTCGTAATATTCGATACTACACTGAGAAAAATCCGAAAAAATTAAAATAACATTCCGGAAATGTTTATTTTACCCTGCAGTATTGATACGAAATCTGTGTAAATATTATGCTTTTTAGGTGTATTATGGGTTAAAGTTATCCTTTTTCATGTTAATTTAACCCTTAAAAAGGTGTAAAATTAACATTAAAAAATGTTGATATATGTTTACACCTAAAAAGTGTTAAATTTATGAGAAAAAAAAGTTAATCACACCCCCGTTTTTCTCAGTGTAGAAATCGTTTTCTAAAAATTTACTATGGTGCGATAGGGTAATTTGGAACTGGGCGAATCGGACTTAAAGAATTTTGAGATTTTTTAACAGTTTCAGATAGTCGGCAAAAAATAAAACAGTACCATGAAAAAGTTACGTAGATGTAAGTGACTTTGTCCCTTCTGTTCGAAAGCTCTTCTTTAATTCTAGAAAATGAGGATGATCCTCATCGATCGATTATGATAGATTTGATCAGGAAAGACCATCCTTGGAGTTCTAGAATTAATGAAAAGCTTACGAACAGTCGAGGGCAAAGTCACCTCTGAAAGGCAAAGTCACTCCCATCTACGGTGTAAGCCCTACATTCAAGTATACTTCTTCATCGTATTCTTATTTTACCCATCTAAAGCAGCTAGGAAATCTTAAAATTACAATTTATGTCAGATTCCAAATTATTCCCTTACCCTACTTTAAAATTCAAACAACTACTTTAAAATAAATAAAATCGAAACCCAATACCGTACGTATTTTTTTCTTTCTTAAACATCTCATACAGTGAAAATTGTACGTACGTATCAGACACAAATCTACAAGACCAAGACTTTCATTTTAATTGCTACTGCAAAAATTTTAAATCTTCTTTGTATTTAAATCGTAAATGAAAATGCAATCCAATGGCAAAACTCTTTGAAAGATCCTAAAATGGATAACGGACTATTGCATGCAAACCTAAGTTTTCAAAAATAAGTTAGACAAAATTGATATTTTCTGCAACAAGAATATTTTGGAAAAAAATTATTTAAAACTTAAATATTGTTTTTTTTTATATTTTAGAATACTTTAAAATTTCTTAGAACTTTGTACTTTTATGAAGGTTCATAAAATCCAACTATTATAAAAACTTGAACCGTCGTTCTCTGTTATTCTTGGAAGATATCGATTTTTAAAAACTTATGGCTTGTCACATATTACCCCGGATTTTTCAAGATTCTTTCCCTTTCGAAAAGAATCGTTTAATAAAAATTCTGATCTCAATTGTAAGAGCACAAAAAGACTCAGACACTGTTCCTCGAAAATACTAATACTGTTAAATGTAATTGTAAAGATTTATCCCAAAGTGTTATACACTTAGGGCAAAAATAGACTCAGACTGACCCTCGATTTAGCCTGTAAATTTGTCAGTAAAGGTTTATCGTAAACTGTCATACACTTAGGACTTAGGAACATCCAGATAGAGTTCCTTTTTATAAATTTCCATTACCTAATCCTTTAATGCCAAATTTTACAAACTGAATATTCTCGAGGATCAGCCTGAGTCTATTTGGGTCCTTGGGGTTTAGGATCATCGACTAGAGATCTTTTGAATAAATTTTCCTTTACGTAATCCTCTACTACAAAATTTTACAGGTTATTTTTGAGAAGCAGTCTTAGTCTGTTTAGGTCATAAGGAACGAATCTATCGTGGTCTTCAGACTAAAGGGTTAGCCTAGTTCCTGAAGGTCTTGAAATCATAAATACCAATTAATTTTCTTCGCTTTTTAGAACCTAATAGGCCATTTAAATTTAATAATCCAATCAAGTCAAAATTTTCAAAAAAAAATCTTGACTGATGAGAAATTAGACAAGTTAAGCCAAATGGCTAGGCCTTAGATCTGAAGCCCGTATAAGATTACAAAGTATTTTTATGTCCTTAATACGATTCAGTCTTTGTAGTTAAATACTCAATCTAAAGCAGTTACAAAGCTGTACTTTACAACTTGTTAATTCCATAGTTTCTATCGGATTCTTTCATATTAATTGATATTTTTCTCTTTCAGAATCAAGATCAAACAACAGATACAGAAAAATATCACTTCATGACAACGGTTTCAATGCCAGTATTCGATAGACGAGAAAATGCCGTGAGTATAAATGAAAAATTAACCTAAGAAGATGGTCAATTTTCATTTTCAGCCAAAATCCCATGGAATTTCTCAAATATTGAGAAATTAATTCGGTATTCAATAACTAATCTGTAATTTTTTTTGTGGGGCGGGTAAACTTTTGCGCTAATCTGTGAAAGTCCATAAGTTTTATTAAAATCACAATTTCACACTACAGAATATTACGGAAGACATTCTAGTTAACGAGGCATATTGGGTCACGATAACACGTGAGGTATTTTATTAAATTTCTACCAGAAGAAAAACAATACTTTTTCCTTTTTGTTAATTAAGAATTTAATAATTTTTGAGAGTCAGAGGCGGTTTTAGTATTTTTGTTTATTATATTTTGATTTTTGTTCAATAAATAAAATAAAATTTTTGTTTTTAATTTTGTTCTGTATTACAACTTTTTACATTATGCAGACATTTGATTACAATCAAACTAATTAGATATATATATATTTTTTAAATTAGTGAAACCGCCATATTGCCATCCTTGTTAAAAATTGGAGGTGTACAAAGTCGAATTACCTTAGATAGTCTCATAGCGACTAGCCATTTATGCGACTTTAAATTTAATCCAACTAGAAGTGATTTTTATGGTAAAAACATTTTTTACAAAGTAGTGATTTATTTTTAGTGTAATTACACTAGATCTTTAGTATCTATTTTTACATACTAAACAAACGCTTTCTTCCAGGTAGTAGCTAAAAATAAACATTTACTAAAACATAGTTTTCGTACCTTTATCGTTACTTTTTAACCTTGACATATTTTTGGGAAATTAAATTATAATTGGATTTATTTTTTATTGACATAGAATAAACTAAAATAGATACGAAAGTGTCCAAATTTTAATTTACTAGAGATTATAGGTAGCGTAAAGTTACGTAAATTGAAAACTTTTCAAATTTATTAAAAATACGCTAAAGATAGAGTAAAATTGGTAAAATATATTTTAATAAAAAATGCTAAACATATTTCCAGACAAAAATCGCCAATCTGCTAGGAGTCGCTGGCACAGATGTACCAATAAAGGATATAAAACGATTAATGATGCCTTTTATGGTGAGACATTAAACTTTAACTGAGTTATAAAATCGATAACTAATTGATTACAATTCAAGCTTGGTGTCAACGGTTATGCTTTCATTGTGACCAATAATGGATATGTGCTCATCCATCCTGATTTGAGACCAGTATTTCAGGACATCCTCAAACCAGCCTACAACGCAGTGGATATGATTGAGGTAGAACTCATGGATGATGATAGAGATCCAAGAGATTTCAATGAAAATCTTATAGAGGTACAGGCTTTTAAAAAACTAAAATCTAAAATTTCACATTTTTAATCTAAAACTTTTGTTTTTCAGATGAGAGATTCTATTATAAATCAGTCAAATGGATCCAAATGGATGCTTGTGAAATACCATTTGGATACCATGGTAAATATTTATTTCCTTAAATCAATATTATTATTTATTAATTTTTTATATCTATATACAGAAACGAGTCTCTCGACTTAAGCGCTTGTACTTCTGGACACCCTTGAAAGAAACTCCCTTTACACTTGTGGTGACGTATCCAGAAAGTTACGGTGTCAACCGAATTCAACCTCGAACAGAGGATGAAATTCACCGGTTATTGGCGCAAGGGCACAATTTGACTGATTTCTTCAATGGCAATCATTGGAGCATTCATCCGGACTGGATTTATTGCAAAAGCAAGCACCATACCTACGGCAGTCCGGAGAATGAGTTGAAGGATGTGCTGAAGAATATGAGTAAGCCAGGGTGGAAATGGCCTACAAATAGAACGCCTCCGCCCCCTGAGCATGCTGTTAGCTTCAAATCCTGTAAGTTTCCAAGGGTCATCAAACTATCTCTAATTTTATTTAGAAAATGAAAAATTCCAAAGTTTGTCAAGAGTTTGCAAAAACGGTTTACGATCTCATTTAAATTAATATCCCTGAAAATTTGTATAAACGTTTTAATGAGTAATTATACGGAGAGCCGATAGTGTACTCCATTGTCACTGTCTTCTTAAATATTTTAAATTGGGAGTACACAAATTAATCTGTAAAAGAGGTGTGGCCAAAATTATTCCGATTTTAAACTTGATAAAATAATCAATAGTTTGAGATACCTTACAGTCCCGGTCGAAATTCTGAAAGCCAAAATCTAGAAATCCATGACCTGGACGCCCATATCCCAAAAGGGAAAATCCAGAATTGGCCGAAATCCGAAATTGACCGAAATCCCGAATTGGCTTAAATACTGAATAGTCAAATCCCCAAAAATCCCAAAGGGACTAAAATACCAAAAACCAAAATTTCGAAACCCGAATTCTGAATTGGTCGAAATACCGAATAGTTAAAATTCCGAATGAGTCAAAATCCCGAAAGGGATAAAATACTATAAGCCAAAATCCCGAAAGCCGAAATTCCGAACGCCAAAATCCCGAAAGGGTCAAAATCCCAAAAGAGCACGGAAAATCATAGGGTCAAAATCCCGAATTTTTCGAAATTCCGAATGGGACTAAATACCGAAAGAACTTAAATACAAAAAGCCAAAACCTCTGAAATCCCGAACACTAAAATCCCGAAAGGGCCAAAATCCCGAAAGCCAAAACACCTAACGCCAAAATTCCGAATTGGTCGAATTACAGAAATGGGCCGTAATCCAGAATGCCATAATTTTGAATTATTCGAAATCCCGAAAAGGATAAAACACTAAAAGCCAAAATCCCGAAAGGGCAAAAATCGCAAAAGAACCAAAATCCCAAATTGTCCGAAATCCCGAATGCACCTAAATACCGAATTGTCAAAATTCCGAATGAACTTAAATATAAAAAGCCGAAATTCCGAAGGGGCCAAAATCCCAAAAGAGCCAAAATCCCGAAACGTCCGAAATTCCGAATGGACCTAAATACCGAAAGAACTTAAATACAAAAAGCCGAAACCCCTGAAATCCCGAAAGCTAAAATCCCGAAAGGGCCAAAACCCCAAAAGTCATAATCCTAAATTGGCCGAAATCTGGAATGGGCCGAAATACCGGAAATCCATAATCCCGAAAGAGTTAAAATACCGAAAGCCGAAATTCCGAAAACCGAAATACCGAATTGGTAAGAGTATCATAGCTACTCCCGCGATTGCCCAGATACTTGTTGAAGGTAAAAGGAGCTTTTCTATTCCTTGAGAAATTAATCCGCAGATTTAGGATTGTGACCATTAGGGATTTTGACTTTTGAAATTGGGGCTGCCATCAATTTCAAACCAAATTCTCGGGATCGCTTAATATCGATTGGTGCCCCTGTAAATACGAATAAGCGATATTTTAAATAAAGCACTTTAGTACTTTAAATGTCATACGACATTTGACAAACTTTTAATATTGATTTATCAATAATGCAATCATTGCATTTCTCTCAATAAAATATTGTACGTTGTGATGAAGTTCTCACTTGCAACTCCACAGCTAACAGTTCAGGACGTTCAGCGTCAAAATCAGAAAAGGATCAATACTACTGTGAGTAATTGAATCGCAGCAGTTCTCTATTAAGAGTCTCTTAATGCACTCTATATAAATATTTCTCACCTTATTTTACATGCACTTAACAAAATATTTGCATCACAATTCAAGATATTCTTGCACAATTCTATGCACAGTTAGCTGAGGAATTGCACATGACACAACAGGTGTCCGTTCATGACATTAATTATTGTAATTTACTAAAATTATCAATTATAAATCCTTTTTTATTTTTTATTTCTAAGAAAGTAACAATGAATTTTTATTTGCAGGTGACCGAAATTTGATGCAATCACTCGTTTATGATGCTAAAGTCACAAGTTGGTGGAATGCAACTCATAATCTCAAGGATGATAAGGGGTGAGTTGGACATTTTTAAGAATTCAAAGATGATATAGGACCGTTGTCAAATGCACTAAAAAAATTGTAGTTTTTCCACTAAATGCACAATTCTATGCACATTTTCATTTAATACGTCTGAAATTAAATAAATTGCACTCATTGTGGAATAGTCCAAGTCCCATTGCTGTACTAATGGGACTTTTGCCAAGGTAATTGATAATGAGTCTTTACGGTTTTACAATCATAGCGATGGAAAGGTAAAATAATAACATGTTGCAAGTAACTCTGAGTTGGAGAGTTTATGTGGGACCGCTGCTCTCTACAACATATACTAAAATTAAGATATACACTACCCGTTTTCCAGCAGCATTTTAAATAAATGTCCCTGTTTTTTTTGTATCGTTCAGGAATGAGTTTAAACAACGTTTCGGCATAACCGTAGCTTTTATGGCTACTCACAGTGGTTTGACGCGATGGCAAGAGTTCTACAGTAATTCCGTTGAGGAAATACGATCAGAGTAAGGGCGAGAAAATCTATTCAGCTTGATACATTGATTAAATCTTTATGTCTTTCAGTCAAAGCTTTAGTGAGAATAACAAGAAAGCTGTTGATGAAATTTGGTACAAACGAGCTGTTGAACAACATTTTGTTGAACCAACAAGCTTTACATATTCTGTACCGTTTGATGCTGCAGAAACAATTGAAAACACAAAAGATGTATTAGTAACCGCAAGTCATGCAATTTTCCATACGGACGGTGGAAAATCAGCACCAGCAGCGGTTGTCGGTTTCCAATTTCAACATTCGGCTCTCAAGACGCTCTTTCGCAACATCACAGCAAATTGTGGTGATGCCAGTTGCTCAAAAACTTGCGCTTCCGATGGTATCAATTGCTACATCCTCGACAACAATGGCTACATCATTGTGAGTCCTGACATTGCGGATACTGGAAGATTTTTTGGAGAGGTCAAGGGATCAATTATGCAACGTCTGGTTGATGAGAATATTTACAAGCAAGCAATGATTTATGATTACCAATCCGTATGCTTTGCTCTGAAAGAATCAACCAATGTTGCGGGAATACTACAAACAGTAAGTCGTATTTTTTACAAAGAATCGAAGATTTTTTTTAACGGAATTTTCTATTTATTTTAGCCACTTAGGTTTATCTTGAAGTTTCTTCAAGTTTTCGGACGCATTATCATATTCTTCATGGCCGAGATTTTATTTCTTCCCGTTGATGCTAACTATGTCGGGTATACATATGCCATGGATGACATGTTTTATCCCGAACCCACGGAACCATACTACAATGTGCCCACTACCAAACGACCAGAATTTGATCGTCGTGTACTGATCAACAAGACCCGACCACAACCTTGTGATCAGATCATTACGCTGTATCAACTCAACATGGAGAAGGAGAAGACGGTGTTTAAGAAACCGGCCAGCGGATGTGAGCGTCCTTTTGTCGTCACACCCATTTCCTATAGTAACCTCATTCTCCTCGTTGTGGACACATTATGCCCAATAAGTGATCCCGAAATCATCCTAACGAATCTTCCGATGGAGTTCAACTACAATTCCTCTCTAGCCTGCCACAAGATTCGCTTCAATGATCTCCCGCGCAAGAGACCATCAAGCTGTATCAATACCCATGACAAAGAGAGCACCATTGAACTCTGTGGCCAATCAACACGCATTAGTGTCTCACTAAGTCTCCTGTTTCTCGTCGTTGCAAAAATCCTGTCACTCCACTAACCGTTGAACTAGTGGCTTGTAGTAGAAAGAAAACTCGAAGAATTTTGTCCAACACACAAGGCGCCTTCTAGTTTAAACTTAAATTCATTCAGCAACACGTAAAAGTAAATCCGAAAATTCTTGTACAACTGTGATAAATGATTCGTATTTGAGAGGAGAGAAAAAAAAATTCATAAATAGGGACGAATGACATTCTCGTAAATTTGGGCTACAACATCTCCAGCAAAGATCCTTTGCAAATAGAAAAAAAAGAAACAGAAATCCATTTTATGCATAAACATTTAGAGCTTTCTTATATATTATATAAATTCAAACATCTTTGTCATTTTCATGAGAAAACCCAAAAAAAAATGTCTGTGTAAAATAAATATTGTATAAATACAGTTCAATAAAAATTCACAGTATATAATTAAAAATTAATTAAAATTTACCAAAAATGAAACAAAGAATTGTACGATCTTTTTTTGTTCTTTTTTTCAAAACTCACTAAACTGAAAGATCACATGAATAAAAGATTATGTCATGTTACAGAATTTTTCTACATTATCTATTCTAATGAATCATCTGTATCGTCGTCCTCTACAGGTTCTTCCTTAACAATTGCGCTATTACTTCTGGTTACAGTGTGACTCTTCTCTGGACCATTCTGAATAAAACAGATTGGAATTAAAATTTAAAAAAAATCTAAGATTCTACCTTGTGAGCATAACAATAGTGATTTCATATATTTTTATGAACTATCTACACTCCCAAGAAACAATTTTTTCTAAATATAGTCTTGTAGAATTCCCTAAGTAAGGCATTATAGAACCAAAAATCTTTTTATTTGCTTATAACGCTCTTGGTCCCATAACTGAAGTAAAGCGGTGCACTATTAAGGATCTCAAGAGCTTCTATAGGAATTTCAATATAAAATTCTCACTTTAAGTCTTTTAAAAGTGCAATAAAAGACGTGTCTAATACTTGGTTCTATAAGACAGCTATTTTGCTTCTTGGGCTTGCTGTTATACAGGGAGTTTCGCTTTGAAAGAATTTTCCGGGACCGAAAAAAAGCTCACGAATTAACTCCAATGATATAGTAAATTGAGGAGCTCAGAGCAAAAAACGCTATTTTAATAGGGAAATGCATACGACTTAGAGTTTTTTTGCTCTGAGCGCCTGAATTGCATATTTGCAGGAGATATCTTTGGGATAAGTTATGAAAACTCCGTGGTGTATGCAAGACATTAGTATTGCAATAGTATTGCAATAGTAGGCATCTTATATCAATTTCTTTCAATCCGTTTTTTCTCAAGCCGGAACTCCCAGTCAATGGAGGCTCAGAATTATGCACATTTTTGGGACCGGAAAAAACGTGCATAAACGAATTATGCATCGAGAAAATTTGCATACAAACACTACTTTTTGTCTAGAGTTCTTCAATAAATCGTAAAAATATTCAAAAATTTTATCTTAATAAAAGAAATTAAAGTTTTATTCTGAAAAATAAGCATACTGTTTTCAAGTTTCCCGCGTTACAAAATAGTATACTTTAAGGCGTATTTTAAATATGATTTAACACTAAACCTACCAAGGCCCGGTCAAATTGACCGGTTTAAAATTAACACATTAAGCGGTACAATGCCACTGTCAAACTTTATGAATTTCTTAAAATATGTATATACAGCAGAACCCTGTTATAGGCCATCACTGTATAGTCCACAATTTATCGACAGTTGATTTCGAAAGACCAATTTTAAGTTAGGTTATGTTTATAGTAGTAGATAATAGTAGAGTAGTTGTGATAATTGTGATCCATAATGAAGAGAGCGAGGACAAGTACCACAATCGCAAAGAAAGTGGAAGCCGTCGAGCAATTTCAATACTAAAAGTCGTTGATAATTTTAAAAAATGACGTGTGATCCAAGTGTCAAATCTGGAACCAAATATGGGCTATAGCGAGGCTCTACTGTAATATATTTTTCAGTGTTTAAAATTTCATATTTTGCTCTTTTTCAAGACAAATTTGTTGAGTATCCTACTCTACCGCGGTTTGTTATTTAATCGAAAAACGACCAAAAACGGTCGGTAGGTTTAGTTTTAAATAATTGACTTACAATTGGAAAACAATAAAAAAAAAACAGTAAATTGAGAAATGCTGATATGACAAGTGTCGTTTCAAACGACATACACTTACTCCCAGCATTATGCACCTGACGGGATTATGCACATACAAATATGCGTGTTTCCCTAACATTAATGTAAGTATATTAAGTAAGTGTATGTCGTTTGAAACGACACTTGTCGTATCAGCATTTCTCAATTTACTGTTTTTTTTTACATTAATGTAATTAATTAATTTACATTAATTAAAAAACATTAATGTTAGGGAAACACGCATATTTGTATGTGCATAATCCCGACAGGTGCATAATGCTGGGAGTAAGTGTATGTCGTTTGAAACGACACTTGTCATATCAGCATTTCTCAATTTACTGTTTTTTTTTTACTATTTTCTATCTAATCCAATTATGATTTATCATTTCAATTGAAAACCAGAAAATAACAAAAATACAGACAAAAAAAGAAGCCATGCAAACTTCGAAATATTCATTTTTTTACGGTTTTAAAACTAGAAACATTATTACCGTAATTATATAAGTTTTGGAAAAATATCAGTTAGACTGTTAGACAAAATCGTTTCGATTTCGACGCGATCTTTTGATACCCTACAACTATCTTCAATTTCGTTTCGCATCACTTTCTTTTTATGTAAAATTAATGCAAGAAAAATCAAGGTACGGCTCCCAAGGTAGATTTTCGTATTTTGAAAATTTCGTAATTTACCTTTTTCTCGAGTTTTTTGTGACACGACTTCTTCAGATGTTTCTTGAGGTATCTCTGTTTCTGGAAATTTTTCCCACATCCTGAACAAGCAAACAAATCCGGTGTATGGCGTAGTCTCTTATGCTGCAGCATATCCTTCCGTTTCACAAAAGTCTCATCACAGTGGTCACACTTTGTAAAGTTTATATGCTCAACCATATGCTCCTGTAGTTCATCCTGGCTCCCAAGTATTTTATCGCATTTCCGACACTTTATATTTCTCATCCGTTCATGGTATCGCTGATGGAGAACGTATTTGTCTTTTCGACCAAATGACATATTGCATCCTTCTTCTGAACAGGTGTAGGGCTTGTCCGTTGAATGGATTGTCTGGATATGACGTCTGAGATTTTTCATTGATTGAAAGCCAACTTCGCAAATTGTACACTTGAAGTCCTTCTGGTTCGTATGGACTTTTGTATGGTTCTCCAAACGTACAGCATCATCGAAACTTCTACCACACAATTGACAGGGAAAAGCTTTCTGAGATTGATGAACTTTCGAATGACTGACCAACTGGAAGTATCGATCAAAGCTCATAGCACAGATTGTGCAATTGAATGTTTTCTGCTTAGTATGGGTCTTCATGTGGTGACTGAATGTTTGCTGATTGCTAAATTCATTTTTGCATAGTGAGCAGGTGAAGCGAAATTGTTCCAACAGATCCTTGGCACTCATCTCTATATCGTGGGCTTCTTCCATATGATCCCGCAGTAGATCGAGTAACAGGAAGCTTTTGTAGCAATAGACGCAGTCATAGATGGAATCTTCATTTGGTTCTTCCGCCTCAGACTCCTCAATCATCTGAATATCTTCTGGTTCATCATCCTCTGACATGTAAGGTGAATCTGGGGGCATTATGGAGGAGACCCCTTTAACTACTTCCCTGGGTGGTTCATTGGAATCCAATTTCTTAGTTTCGGTGCTTGAGCTCTGATGGAATGTATCTGGAAGTACTGCCTTTTGGGTCTTTTTTGGAGTATCTTTGTCCAAAACGATCTCTCCACGACCAGCATGGGCTTTCAGATGCGCTGTCAATTTGTCCCTACGCGGAAAGGTTGATCCGCAGTGATCGCACTGATATGGCTTCTCACCTGTATGCAAGATCATGTGACGCTTCAGATTCTTAGCTGCCTGGAAGTGCTTATTGCAAATAAGACAGACATGATCAGTCGTCCCAAAGTGAACACGCATATGATGGTCCAGTTTGAACTGATCGTCATAACTCTTCCCACACTTTGTACAAGCAAAAGGCTTAGCATCTTTATGCATTTTCATGTGTTTAGCAAGTTTATCTCTACGATTGAAGCATTTTTCGCAAAAACTGCAGGGAAAATCCTTCCTATGGGTTCCTTCGTGCTGCCGCAGGGAAGACACTTGACTAAATGTCTTCCCACACAAATTGCATTTATGCAAAATCTCATCAACAGCAAGAGGCATAACACCATGACTCTGCAGATGTTCTCGCAGTAATTCAGGACTGAGAAAACTCTTGTAGCAGTGTTGACAGTCGAATACCTTTGCTCTCTTCGTCTCCTCCTGCTCCTCCTGAACATCTGCAGTATGAGTAAAATAGTGATCTCTCAATTCATCAGTCGTTTCGCAGACTTTCTTGCATATTGTACAAGTGTTGATTTCATGCGATTTAGCATGTATGGTTCTGTGGAAACGAAGCTGTTCCTTATCCTTGAATATCTCTCCACATGAAGGACATTCAAATTCATGCAATTGTCTCTGCTGTACACCTGACTCCACTTTAATCTTTTGTCCATCATGCGACCTTTTGTGATTCATCAAGGTGTCTTTCCTATTGAAAGTTTTGCTGCATATATCACAAGCAAAAGGTCTTTCCCCTATCAATAAAACATTTTAGAAAAACATAAAAAATTAAGAAGGAACTTAATATTACAATCCTTTTACCTGTGTGTATTAATTCATGACGCTTCAGGTGTTTCTGCTGAGTAAAAATCATCCCACAAGTTGAGCAAGGAAATGATTTTGGTGCTGATACCTTCTTGGACTTTGCCTTCCTACAAAAAATCAACAATATTTGCAATTATTAAGCAATAAAATTATAAATTGATTTTAAAATTATACTTTGGAGGCTTTTGTGATGCGTTTTTCTTATTTTTCGCTTTTTCTGTGCTGTTATCATCACAATCTTCATATTCCACATTGCACAAGATAAACTCTGGTGGGATATCCACATGTATAATCTCAGGTTTATCCTTAGGATTCTTAGTACTCATTCTTATTTTTGTATTGCAAAGTTCTTGGGAGAGAGAGCACCATCAAAACACTTATTTTGACTTTTTGAGTGTCAATTTCTCGTCCCCTGAGCTCTTTAAGCTCAGTACATACTGCCTGAATGTCTTCAAAATACAACAGAACATCTGTTTTAAGTATCATGCTCTACAATTCCCTAAAATTATAAAAGAATAATAAAATTAAATAAATGTATCCTTTCGTAGTGGAATAACTATTTGAACATCCAATATCCAATATGGACACCCCACAGCTCCTTTTGATTCTATTTTACGGCTCGAATGACCAAAAATGATCTTTTTTTACAACTATACACTATAAACACTGGTATTACTTTCAATTTTCACTGATAATGTTGAGAGATTTTGAAAAAGGACTAAAATTCTCGACAGAGAAGGTATTCTTTGCAAAAACTTGCAAGAACCAAGTGCAAATGCATCTCTCTTCCTTCAAACAAATTGCTTGAATGCGACTTGTTTGTATTTTGTTTTAACTCGACTCGTGTGTATCGTACTTTATGTTATAAGCGCCTCTATCGGAATATATACAAAGCAAAACTGACATATTTTGTGTTTTTCTTGTTCACCTTCGCCTGCATGATTTTTTCTCTTGTTTGTACACCAATTTTTCCTGCCAATTTTAATTTCAATTTAAGTTCGTGACTCTCAAATTTTATCCATTGACAATTAATCTTTTTGTGATATACCCACATGCTTGGCCGTACGTGCATTAACCAAAAATCACGGGTATAATGTTTGTGAAACCTGTTGCGCACTGAAGTTTTTGTGGCTGTGACCTATTAGGTAAATTCTAGATAATTCACTGATAAGGGCTGTGTTTTGGCTTTGTTGCGTGATACACCTTCATATCTTTCAGCTGTATGATAACGGTCAAGTTGTGCTGATTATTTTTGCAAAACCGTCAGTCGATTAGTATTGAGTGAGTGCTTGGCGAAGTTGCACGATGGTGAATACATCGCTGGTGCCCGTGAGCGATGGTCGGATTGTCCGGGAGAATTTTGTGAGCAACGCACATACCCGGATAAATTTATTCGATGTGCCAGTCACAGCCCTTCGTACTAGAACGCGAGATCACTTGGCACTCCTGCTGGACCCAATAAAGTATTTACCCTCCGAGGAGGGTCACCAACGTGATTGGCGCGGTCTAGCCGATTTTTTAGGTTTCCGCAATCAACACACGGCCTTTCTGGCCACACAGCGAAGTGCCACAGTGAAACTTCTGGAGATGCTGGGCAAACAAGTGGGCGAAGTGATCAGCCTGGCAGAATTACAGCGAATTCTGGGCATCATTGATCGATGGGACGTTATAGACGACACCAATCAGTCATTCCGTAAGTGTAGAAAGCGCCCCTCTTATCACTCGTTCAGCCAAATACCGCCTAATACCCACCCAGCTATCGCAATTCTCGTGACAATAAACCAATAATCCTCTCTCCTCTTACTACTTCAGTGGAGGATGCGGAAATATTTTTGAGTGCCAAACCAATGTTTGTGGAATTGCCAGAAAAGAATGACACCGATTTGGATGATGACATTAATATTCTCACCAATGATGATGCACCAGGACTTCCGCAGAAATATGATGCATTTGTCCTCTTTGCTGACGAGGATATTGAATATGCCACAGAATTAATTGAACGACTTGAGGACAGTGGTTTTAAGGTGAGTACAAAGTTTCTCTTTATCACTCTCTCCCCGAAATACTTTGTTGGTGGTCTACGCCAAAAATATCCTTATCTCGAGGGTTTAACTGAGGATTCAATTTAGATTTTGCTGGTATCAGTCAGTCTTAGTATTTCACAATTACGAAAAAGAAAATATTCTTCCTGAAATAATGATAGAGGACTGATAAATTCTTGTTTGATATAATTATTTTATTAACCCTAAACTGAACTTTGATTTTGAAATAAAAGTTTTAATAATATCCAAATAATCTTACGTACGTTGCTACTTTTTACGATAAGGAATCCAAAGTGATAAATCTAATCCTTAGTTTTATGAGTCAAAAAAAAAAGAATCGCGAATAATTGAATTTTATTGCTAATAGTCCAAGAGAGAGGAAGAGAAATCTTGAAAGTTTGTACATCTACAAGAATAAAACAGTAAAGAAAAAATTAAAACATGAAAAGCGATTAAAATATTATATGTGACGGCAAATATTTTCTAGCAAAAAAGATTTTATAAAAAAAAACTTTAATTAATTAAAACAAAAACCTAAAAATACAAAGATAAGAAAAACAGTGATAAAGTATTTATTTATTTATTCTATATATTTAATTTAATAAGTTTAATTGTTTTGAAAAAATCCAAAAATCGAATATATACAGATACGACAACAGTTGATTCAAACGACGATATGCTTAATATCTAATTTTTATTAATTAAAATTTAACAATTAAAATTCGAAAATCGATAAAATACAGATACACCAACTGCAGACGCAACCGTCGAAAAAAATCAAAACGCATTTGTAAATTTATTATTGTGATATTTCGCAAATGGATAACTCCTAAGTGAGAAGCAAAACCGAGTGTTTGTTATTCTAAAAATCTTACTTATTTTTATAGTTTATTCAACCTTATTTTCATTATTCGAATTCATATTCTTAATGCTTAAGGGGTTATATCTAGCTGACCGTTTACAATCAATGATTTTTTGTGACTCGGCTAATGAACCAATCAATATAAATTTTTCAGATGTGATTACATATAACTTGAGGACCACAGCAATACTCTTTATTTCAATTTTGAATACAAATTACAATTTGACTGTGCAGAACTGCACGGTCTGAGAGTAGATTTTCATTTAAGGCTCTCCGCGGCTAGCGCTCGAATAATTTTATTTATCCGATTACCTTGAAAATTTGAAGGTAGTTACTTGAATATATTCTCCATAGAAGTACACACGATTATTAAAATATATATAATTGATTTTTTCAACTTTCGCAGCAACTTTAAAACGCATTTTGGTCTAAAATATAGACTTTTTGTTTATAAAACACGTAACTATCAATCTTAATAATCATTTGTACGTCTCTGGAGAATCTATCTAAGGAACTACCCAGAAAATTCCAAGTCAGTTTGATAAAATTTACTTGAGTTTTGCTGTGGTTACAAACAATTTTCTGTAAAAATTTGGCAATGTTGTCATTCAGCGTACTTTAAAAAATCGTCGTTTTGGGCACTTGAACGTTCTTTTCAAAAATATATCATGTCTTATATCAATCTTAACATATATCTATATCATTTAAGCACAAAACTATAAAAGTCAACGAAAAAAAATCAAATGGATGTAACCCCTTAAAGGGGTTCCCCTAATTACAAGGTCAGAAGAGGTCTATATTTTTATTCCTTATAGATAAACTATATAAGAATATTCCATAAAAATTTCAAAAAAAATTTAAAAAAGTAATCAAAAAAATCAACAGTAATGAATGCAAAGGAACGCCGTGCAAATTCGCAAATATTCGATTGAATATCCACAACTTTGAATCGAATTTTCTCCACTTCTAATTTTTACAATTTCTCCAAATTGGCGGGAAAGATTAAGAAAACAGTTTTTGACCAATTCGAATGAAGGCTTATTGTCTGCAATATTAGATGCTCTTCTATTTGAATTAAAAGAATTGTTGTAAACTAATTTTTCTAACTTTTAGCATGCTAAAATCAAAATGTTGTCTCAAAAATCCATGTTTTTAAATACCAAAAAAGTTTTATTTCACGATTTTATTCAGGTTTTCTTAATTTAAATGTGAAATACATTCATGAAGATTAAAAATTTTTCGAGTTAGCGATTTTAGGACAATCTGTCTTTCCGGTCTTTTTGATCAAATCCCATGTATCAAACACATAATTTCAACAGAGCTTCCAATACATATCGTATCTTCTTCAGTGGTTCTTGGTAGGTATTTCCTTTAGGATTTTTGCCACTTATTCCTCTACTTTTTATGCATCAGTTTTTGAATTTAGTTAGGAGCGAATTTTCTTCTTTCTTCTATTTCTTTACCAGTTCGTTCGCTGTGTAAAAAAGGAAGAAAAAATCGTTCCTAACTAAATTCAAAAGACTGATTTATAAGAAAGTAGAGGAATTAGTGACAATAATCCTAAATAAAAGACCAACTAAGAACCACTGAAGAAGATACGATAGGTGTCGAAACCTCTGGTAAAATTATGTGTTTGATTCATAGAATTTGATCAACAGATTTCGGCGCTAACCGAAGGACAGATTGTCCTAAAAAACCTAGCTCAGTTCCACCACCGTTGGGTGGCTAACCCTTAATACTACTTTTTAGTTACTTTTTTTCAGGAAAGAAATTGTCAGGTGGATCAACAATTGTCGTACTAGCAATCATACCAAAGTAAATGCGCATTTGTACAGAATTAATGTTAGTGTTACCCGACTCTGTGATTCTTGTGATTCTCTGTATATGAATGTAGATCATGTTATTTTCATTTATCCCCAAGTGTTATCAGATCGGTCGCGGTTGAGCCAGTGTTGTAATGGACTTACTAGTGTTATACGGGCTTCAGATCTAAGGCTTAGCTATCTGGCTTAACTCCTCTAATTCCTCATTACGCATGATTTCTTAGGAAATTGTTGTTTAGGATTGAATATTAAGGATAAATGATTCATTGGATTTTGAAAAATCAATAAAATTGCTTATTCTTAAGATTTTTGAGACCTTCGGGAACAAGGTTAAACCTCCAGTCTGAAGCCGGCCTTAGGGATGTTTTGACTATTGCCTTTGAATGTCACAATGGCAAAATTATAAGAGCGTTATCAAATTTTATTAGAGAAAATGACATTATGTTGTAGGATAGTTCCGAGGCTCAGTACCGGGTGTATACCGAGTTTCCATGTGCGGCGGGGCTTTCTTTATGTGAGCCGCGGGATACCTTGAGTTTCGACTAGGTCGTCCGGCTTGTAGACTTGTGTTGAGAGGGTTTCTCTCGGAGTAGCCGAGTTCTTTATCTCCAAAGTATGAAGCACGAGCTTCCAATGACTGGACGGGGTATCTGGTGGCCGGACTGTTCCCGAAGCATATGGTCCGGCGGGGTCGGTCGGTGCAGGGCCTTGGATTCTATCTGAGCTTTTGTAAATTGATTTCTATTCAGTCTAAGAACGCCGAAAGTATGCGAGGCATGCACTCTGTTGGTTTTGTCCTTATGTATGTATGTTAGAACCTATAACTTGGCAGTGTCACGGTTCGAAATCAGCTCATGGAGCTGAGAACCTGTGGGTGGAGAAGAGAATAAAAAAAACAATTGTCGTAACTTCTTCATTACCTCATCAGCAGTTCTTGTATAGTATGTTTATTTCCATATTGTTAATGAGGTGCTGAAGTTGTGATGAGGAAGTTACGACAATTGCTGATCCAACTGACGAAATACTAGCTGTAGATTTCCCGCCAATTAAAGTGTATTGCGACACTTAGCTCTAGTAAACTACTCATTGGTCTATCATTTTGTAATATTTTTTTTTGAAAAAAAATATATATATTTGAGTACTATAAATATTACATATAAAACTCTATATTAAAAATTTAAGCAAGCGTGGTTGTTTCCTTCTCCTTCTTAAGATGATAACTTGATAAGCTTTTACTTTTACACAGTACTTTTAGACAGACTTGTTCGTAGATAGCTTAAAAGAGATTTGGATAAAATTAGGTTTAGTTGAATCCGGACGAAAGATTAACTGTTAATCAACTAAAAAAGTGTCAAATTGCTTTATTTATTCCTTAAATACCTCAACTTGTTATAAAACTATCTTCCGGACAAAAATTGAAACTTTACATCCAGCAGGTGAGCTTGGCCCACTGCCTGGATTAACGACTGTCAAAAGAGCCGCACCCTCAACAAGTTCAATATTCTGGCATCATACATATCTCAAATATGTCTGCTCGTCCCTGATTATTTTTTTTTCATAATTTTCCTATCTGATAGCAAGATAAGTTCCTTTGCTCTCAAAGGCATTAATCCCAAAAGTGATTGATGATGGACTGTCGCGAAATACGAGACATTCTTAATTTAATTGGTTTGATAGTTTAATGGAATAAACTTTGAGGTCTATAGTTGAAGAATTTTATCATGAAAGATATTAAAAGCAAAGAATATCAGCTGATGATGACGGATCTTCCTATTTTGAGATATCGATACTGGAAGCAAATTAACATTTTCTTCCATGTACTTTATCTCTAATGATAACAATTTTGATAATGTTCCACTAAATTGCAAACAGAATATCTAGCCAGAAATACTACTGTCGTAATTGATTATCTTTCGTATATTTTTTTTACGGCTCGAATGGAATTTATTGTAAAATTGTTGTATTGTGTAAAGAAATTACTCATAAAGGGTAAAGTTTTTTAAAGCAAACTTTGTGCTGCTTCTTTTCAGCTTTGCGAAAAGAGCAGGGACTTGAAAGCTGGACACTTGGAGCACGAGGCCATTTGTCGGTTGATATCTGAAAGATGCAGTAAATTGATCTTAATTGTTACCCGTGCCTTTCTTCAAAGTGCTGCCAATACATTCTTCGTGAATATGGCTCAAGCCTTTGGTATTGGTAAGTTTGTGACGATATTATGCTTGGTATTTCTGTTGCTTCTCCCATTGGTGTTCAGTTTTATCTTAGAGCACAAAATGACGCTATATTGATAAGAGAGGTAGAATTATCATTTATGATTTTTTTTCTTTCTCGATCGTGCTGTTTTTTTTAATGCAGAAAAACGTCGTCGAATGATTATTCCGTGTTTGTATGAAAATTGTATTCTGCCACCGAATCTCAGTTTCTACTTTGTACTCAATTATCAGAGATCTGGAAAATTGTACAATTTCTGGGACAAACTAAAGCAATCAATTCAGAATACACCGGCAGAATCACTAGCTTCACTTCCCGCCAATCCACGTATCACAATTACCGAAGTTGACTCACCACAGACACCCAAGGTTCCGGCATTGACTAGTGCAAAGTGCAATGATAAGACTCTGGCAGATTCTGAAACACCCACACATCCTATTTACAATTCTACCAAGCCCATCATTGTGCTCAAGAAGTCCTACAGTCCAGAACCACAGAGGAAGATCATGCCACCACCACAGAAGCTGAGAACGGTATCAATGTGGGAATTGAGCACCCAAGCATCACCAGAATCTGGCAAAGATAGCAATTCGTCCCCTAGGTCTCTCAATGACACCCTAGTCAGTCCGTCCAGTGCAAGTGCCAGCAAGAAAGGCAAATGGTACAAGAAACTACTCACGCCAAGCAGCAAGAAGACTAGTGAGAGTGGAAGTAGCGTCGATGATGATGCCATTTCCACCGGATCCACAGCTTCCAATGGCAAGGAGAAGAGCAAGAAGAGATGGTTCACCAAGAAAAAAATTGCAATCGCCTTGTGATTTTTCTTCGTGCGCAGGATACCCTCCAGGAGGATGACAATTGTTGAACGAATCAATTTTATTATTTAAATTTATTACCACTTTTTATCATAATCTTCTTTGTTAAAAAAAAAACGGAAGAGATTTTGCAATAAATGGCCTAAACTGCGATAAAATGTCACAATGTACATTCCAATGAATTAGCTAATGGAAGTGATAATTTAAAAGGAATTTATAAAATTGTACACATTTCATTCAAATAAATACATTTTTAGAAGATGTTTTGCTTTCTGCAAAGAATCATCGAACATCACTATTGATTTGGCTGAACCACTTTTCATCCCTTTAATGGCAGGAATGATCCCTGTTAGATTTGTAGGGGAAAGTACTCTCCCTTCGAACGTTCATGCCTTCGAATAATGTGAATTTCTTTTACAGTTCCTAAGAGACTTCCACATGATTGTCACATAATTAATAGAAATATTTAAGTCTCTTAGGAAAACTTAAAGAAAATTCACATTTTTCGAAGGTATGAACGTTCGAAGGGAGAGTATTTTCCCCTACCCTTGATTCTTAAACACGTTTTTAGATCATTCTAGATTTTGAATCATTTAACCCTTTAAGGACGATTCGATCATCAACAAATTTTTACCTACGATCTTTTAAAATTAAGATTTGCTCCAAAAAGTCAGTAAAAATATTTGTTCTGCTCCCAATTTTTGACCCTCCCTTTCCTTAAAGAGTTAAGGGGTTACGTGAATCACAGACTCTAAAAATAAACACCATATTTTCTTCACATTTTTTTCAACATAATAAAAAAATTATTTAGTTCAAGCTCATAAGCATATAAAAGTATAACATTTCAATAAGATTTTATAAAATTTCCATTTTGAAGTTTCAAGAAATTCAGCTGTTTCGACTTGATTTTTGGAGATCTGTTTTTGAAAAAAACTTACTTTGCAGTAGTCAAGATTACTCTGTATTTATCAGAAGTCAAAAAAAATTAAATATTATAATGTTAGCTGATAAGGTAAGCTCATACTTGAGCAGTACCGCAAAGTAAGTCTCTTTTTTAAAAAATATATTCGAAATTCGAAATCAATTTTTAAAATTTTTAAACGAAAATTATTCATTTACGTGCTTAAGAGCTTGAATGGATTTTTTGTTATGTTGAAAAGAAATTGGAGAAAATATGCTGTTTCCCAGTCTCTTAGACCTACGTAACCCATTAACGAGGTAGCCTCAAATAAGCTATTTTTCTATTTTTACTAAAAGCAATATATCGAGAAATTTTAAACCGTTATAGATTTTTTTCTTAATCTCGTCTACTCAATTAACTCTGCATAATTAAACATAAAATATTCAAAATCGCAAAAAAAACATTTTTAAAATTAAATAAGAGAATAAATTGGAAATATCGTATTGGCATCCAAAATTTTGTCGTACTTTTTTTTATTTTCCATTCGAATTCAAAATTCGAAAAGTATGGTACCGTTTTATAAATATTTTTTTCTTAATTGAGGCGCTCGGAGCAAAAGAACTATGCATTTCCCTATCAAAATAGCGTTTTTTTGCTCTGAGCTCCTCAATTGGTCTTCTAAATTAGCTCCACAAAATAGACTTTAATTAACAAAATCGAATAGTTTTCGAGAACTCTTAGACTTAGAGAAAGCATTTTTTTAAATTCGATTTCTTTTTTTTATAAATCTACTTAAATAGTATTACAAAATGAACCTAAGATGATCGTAAAGATGATTGAGTCAAATTTAGAAAGATTCAAAACCATTTTAAAACGCATTTTTTGATCAACTGTTTATTTTCGGCACCGCGGATGCTTTAAAAACGGTGAACATCAAACCGATCAGAGAAATCGATCAACATGATAATTACAAAATCTAAAATAGATGTCTAAAATAGAGAAAAAATCATAAAATTTTAACTTTATCATGTTCTAAAATGAATGGGAATGGGTAAATATATTTAATATGCTCTCAGAAAAATAGGTTTTCAACAATTTCTCGTGCATAATGTGAGACAGCCACCAAGAAAAAGTAAGTCCAAGCTCAAGTTACGTCTTTTAATTCATAGAAGTTTCAGAGTTCCGGTATTTAACCATTTAAGGACGAGAAGGGCAAAAATGGCAAAAATTGAGGGTCAGAAAAAATCGTTTTTTCTGACTTTTTAGAGCAAAACACAATTTTGTGTGGCCGTAGGAAAAATTTCATTTTTGGGTCACCGGTGACCCAATTGTCCTTAAAGGGTTAAGGGTCTTGACAGATCTGCGGATTAGCCGAGAAACAGCTTAGTGTAATTATACTCGACATAATGGTTAAACTTCATTTCCATAATTTTCCACTAAGTCGTCTCTCGGCTTAAATCGTAAGTGTGTCTAGGACATAATCTTACCAAGTGGTTTATTTACGAGAGCGGTGCGCTTGAGACAAATCTCTTTTATTCAAATATCTCAACTGCTGATGAAGCACTAGCGCCCGCCGGTTGATTTACTCCATTGGTGTCAATCACCCAAATTCTGCTATTTAGTGATTAGTCTGCCACTCTGAGCTATTAATCCACCCTCCAAATTTTACCAGTGATCCTAAACCTTTAATACAAAAAAAATCAATAATAATTCATTTTATCACCTCCTACAATTAAAAAAAAAATATTTTAAAATCAATTCAAAAATCTATAAATCCTGTGAGCAGAGTTTAGAAAATTCAATATGGGCAGAGGGTGAACAAATTCAGCCAGCAAGTGAATCGTGAGCGACAGATCGCAGCGATCAGTCTCGAAGATCGCACTGATCGAGCGATCAGACTACAGGATCGCGCTGATCGGCACCCAGAGTGAACCATGAGGGACAGTGGTTTACCCCCTGAGTATGTGGGATTGTTGAGGATATAAAACAGGTATTTTTTGGTAAATCACATACTCCTTAAGCGATTAAATTTATTTATTTGTAAGTAATTTATACATAGTTTAACAGAAATATTCTATACAAAACGTTAGTTTTCTTTTCCTCTCATCATTTAATTAATTAATTTATGTAATTTGCATATTAATTAATTTTTTGAATTTTTTTTTTACCATTTTATGCGTGAATTTATATATTATATTAACCCGTTTAGTAATTCTTTATATATTTATTAAATATATGTACGTTTTATCTTATTAATTTGAATTTATATATTTCTGTTAATCTCTATTTTAGTATGACTCCAACTATGTGTTTTTTTTCATTTTTTTTCTTTCATTTCTTTCAAATTAATAGAAGTTTTCTTGTCGTCATTCAATTATTTCATATAAATTAATCGATTGCGTACGTCGATTCGATTCCTGTTGCTATATTTTCATAATTCACAAAAATATTGTATTGAATCCAGTTCTTATATATTTTTTTATTTATTTCCTTAGTTTTTTTTTCTCATTTTTCCTCGTGTATTAGGTGATGACTAATCTTTTTATTTATTTATCTTCTTTTTAATGTTTTACGAATACGTGACGTGAGTGTTTTCTTTTAGCTAATTAACCATAATTTTTTTTAGGGATTAGGGCAGTGTCAGGTTATCAATTTCTTTCAACATCATCTTATTATCGATTACAAATAATTTTCCTATTTATTCGGTTGCAATCTTTTATCTGGTGATATTATGTTGAAATTTTCACACATTAAATCGGGAGAACCGTTTGCCTATTGCATTCTTATCATTTTACGATTTTTTTTTCTTTATTAAATGAACTAAAACAATGAGTTGTATTTTTTTATGAATTTCCCTTTTCCATTCTTCTATAGAATCTCATTTTCGACTTAATTCTTCTTTTTCGTAAAAATACTTTTCTTCACATTTGAGCTTCAATATCACTCTTTAACCATCTTGATCCAATACCTTCCCACTTTTACTTCAAAAATTAGTTTTGAGCAAGAACAATTAAATGATATCACTTCGATTTATCTTGCAACACTTCTCAAACCATGTCTTTCGCATAGGTGTTGTTCTTCCTT
Organism: Phlebotomus papatasi; assembly: GCF_024763615.1. Classification (NCBI taxonomy): domain Eukaryota; kingdom Metazoa; phylum Arthropoda; class Insecta; order Diptera; family Psychodidae; genus Phlebotomus; species Phlebotomus papatasi. The sequence continues at coordinate 93,024,290 of NC_077223.1, forward strand.
CATTTTATATTTATAATTGTTAAATTTGTTTTGTGCATTATGACAAATATTACATGGTAATTATTAATATTTCCTCTCTAATCTCATTTTTTTCATGTGTGTTTTGTTTTCTTCATATTTCTCTAAAACGCTACAAATTCTCATTTTGTAGTATAATCTAGTTTATTATTTTCAATTTATACTCTATCATTTATTAGTGGTTGCGGGTGTGTTTTTCTTGACCTTATATATATATATTTCTCTTGTGTTGAGAGTACATTTCAAATGCACTTTTAGTTTAGTAAATTAATACTTTTTTTTTGTTATTGAGAGTAATTGTGACGAATGTGGTGTTTCCCCCTGTGTATTTTTTTCTATATAATCCATTTTCTCAAAAAATTTCTTTTTCACTTTCTAGACAACCAGAGGAAGAATTCTTTTTGTGTGTGTTGTTTTTTTTCTTTATAGTTATTTCACTAAACGACCACCTATATATTACTTTTATACAATAATAAATTTTACAATTTTATGTGTGACTTTCTATAACGATCGATTTTAAATAAAATTTGGCACACGATGTTTGTATTAAAACTGTTGTTATTTTTTGACTATAAACGAGGGATTTCTTTGGTTTGGAACTTTTTTGTCTCAATGAATGCAGTGTAACAGAAATTTATTTACTCAATTAAAAAGAAGAAAAAATAGAATTATGTACTGTAAAATACTTTAGGAGAAAGTGTCCATGTTTCGTACGAGTCCGAGCTTCGTAATGACTAAATTTTTCCTATTTTCTTCTTAAAATTTGGGTGCAATGAATCACATTTATTGAGACACCTGAAAATTTAATCCTGACAAAGCTTGGGATCACATGAAACATGGGCACATTCCCGGATATTCTATGTTACAGAGGTGAAACTCAATCCATAAGCGAACTTTTACCCTTTAAGGACGAGAGGGTCAAAAATTGAAGGTCAGAAAAAATCACTTTTCTGACTTCTTAAAGCAAAAAATAACTTTAAAAGACCGTAGGAAAAAATTTGTTTTTGGGACACCGGTGTCCCTATCGTCCTTAAAAGTTTAATTAAACAGCTGCTATTTTTTTCTATCTTTCTTTTATTTATCGTAAAGAAAGACAGTGATCAATTTGAAGCAGTTCTACCCAAAATAAATTTGTAAATGACTTGTATTCCAATAATATTTATTGAGCAATATGATAGCATTAAAGAAGAATGAAATAGTGAGCGTTAAGACGTCAAAAAATCACACTATAAGAGAAAGTGCCCATGCTTGATACCATTGGAAGCTTCGTAATGACTAAATTTTCCTATGTTTCTCAATAAACGTGACTCTGTAATATATTTTAAAAACTGGACACTTTCCCATAGTTTTTTAAAATATGGTTGCGATGAGTCACATATATATTTTGAAATATAGAAAATTTACGATTTTTACGAAAATTACGAAGCTTCCAATGGTATCATGCATGAGCACTTTCCCCTAATCTTTCGAAATAAAATAAAATAAAATGTAAAGAAACTTCTGTTACACCGTAATTCATTTATAAACCTGAAGATAAAGAGACAGCTTAATGCAAATATGTTGAGAGAATGACTTTGCATAGATTCACTGCTTTATGCCACTTTCCACCTATGATCCTTCTCTGGTATCACATTTGCACATTAAAATTTTAACGTGATTTACATTAATTGTCGCTAATATACGTTCAAGTGTGTGATTTCTGGCTTTGATTTACTTAGTATTTAAAGTTTAATCTATTTATTGACGGAGAGGCAAACTTGGCCCGCAAAATTGGATTAAATTCACTTAGGGTAAGTGTACGAAATTTCGGCATACAACCGCCAAAGTTAAACTTTAGTTTAACGTTTAACTTTGAAATGTATTATTTTTAATACAAATTTTTATTTGTTATTTCTCTTTAAGGATTGTTACTTTTAACCTTGTAGACAGTTTATTGTTTTATTTTCTCTAAAATCACTTAAAATACATTTTAAAATGAATTAAATTCTAGACATAGCTTTGGATAATATTTCAGCCACTTTGATTCTCATAGTTCCTTGCCTTCCGGAATTTTTCCTAAGTGATTTCATTTTAAATCGTTCGTCGAAGTGACATTTTTTGTTTTTTGCATTGTATAATCTTTAGCTAGAGTATGAAAAAAAACTAAAAATTCGTGGAAATTTGAGGAGCAAAAGAAGTGTCCGAAATTACAAGCTGGCCGAAATTATAAGCTGACCAAAATTCGGTACAGTTACCCTAAGTCATTAATATGTTTTGACTTTAAAAAGATCCTTGAGAATTGCATTAATGTTCTAGGTGAATTTAAACCAATTTTTGGGGGCCAAGTCTAACTTTTAATCATTAAATTGATTAAAGTCTAAATCAATCGCTCAGAATAAGAAACTAATAACTCGCATTAGGCAAATTTTACAGGAGAGCGATTTGAAGCTGAGATTTTATATGAAGAGTATAGGATTTTTGACTGAAACTTACCGAGGCCGAGGAGGAGGAGCTATTGCGCTCGGACAGTGAGGCCGGCGCAATTGGGGAGCCCTTATTCGGCTTCGGTGAGTCAGAAACAAGAGAAGATCTTCGTAAAGGACTGATAAGAAATACGGCTCCTATGGATGTGGACGTCCCTACACCTCAGGACGTGCCACTACCAACAAAAGAGAAGCCGACAAGAACCCAAAAGAGGCGATTGCTAAGAAAGAAGGCATTGGCTAAGCAAGAGGCTGAGAAAAGGGACCTCGCCAATGCCGGGGAAAAACAACCCGGCCAAAAGGCCGCAGATAAAGCGGCTAAAAAACATGGCCATGGGTGTGCTAGGGGGGCCGGGAAAGCCGCTGGAAAGCCAATTCCAAGTGGCTCTCAGGATCATCAGGCAACCCCAAGTAAGAGACCCAGACCCCAAGATGCTACACCGCCGGAACGCCCAGGGAAACGGGCTTGTCATAAGACAACCCCCATAAGGCGCTTCCGGGAGGTTGTTGCGGACAATCTCAGGATGGCGGTCATTAATCAAGGGGCGGTAGGAGGAATATCACGGGAAATGTCAGAGAGAACTCTCTCTTACCTGCAGGAGAGATTGCGTGCCGCTATTGCTGACGGCATGAGCCCAAGATTTGCAGGGGTCAGATGGAATGCCGGGGTGCTTCGCATAGTTTGTTATGACGAGCCATCGCGTGCATGGCTGGTCAGGGAAATGCGAGACATTCCGCAGACTTCGGACACCAACCTCAGGCTTATTAGCATGGGGGAGCTGAGACGGACGAAGGGAACTCTATTCGTCCCAGGCATTGTGGAAGATCCGAAGATTGTGATTTCCCAAATCGGCGGACAGAACCGCCATCTTGCTACATCAGGATGGCAGATATATCACGCCGAGAGACAGGAGAGTGGTCAGCTGCTGCACCTGGGCCTTGACAGGGCATCCGCTGACATCCTCCGTAAGGAAAATGGCCGAATCTTCTATGGATTCGGCACCTTGCGGATGAGACTCGGCGCGGGCTCGGGAGGGGATCAGGATGCGGTTGCAGAAGATTAGATGCATCCAAGCAAACCTGCATCACTGCCGCACAGCCATGCATTGCATGGATGAAAAGCTGGCGGTGATGCAGGGCTGCATTGGATTGATCCAGGAACCCTGGATAGTTCACAAAAAGATCAGAGGCATTAGCCTACTGCGCGGTAAGCTGTTCTACAGCCACCGTGAAAACGAAAAGACAAGAGCCTGCATCTATGTATCTAATGATATTAGTGCCATGTTCTTGCCACAATTTTCTACGGGGGATCTAGTAGCGGTGAGGGTGGAGGTTGACACCACACAAGGTAGGAGGGGAATGGTGTTTGCCTCAGCTTACATGCCGTATGACTCGACCGACCCGCCGCCATCTTCTGAGCTGGCGGGTCTGGTCGAGGCTTGTCAACGGAACTCCTGGGAGCTCATCATCGGTGCAGATGCCAATGCACATCACACGGCGTGGGGCAGCAGTGGAATCAACAGACGGGGTGAGTCACTTTTAGATTTTATATGTACTAACAATCTAGATATACTTAATGTCGGAAACAAGCCTACCTTCTTCAATAGAAGCAGGAAGGAAGTTATTGACATAACACTAGGTACTAGCTTGGCAGCCGAACTAACCAAAAGGTGGCACGTGTCGGATTGCCTCACCATGTCCGATCATGGTAGGATTTATTTCGACATTTCGGCTGAGACCGAAGGTTTAACACCTTACCGAAACCCACGTAAGACAGACTGGAATCTTTTCGAACGGTCATTTACACAGGGATGGGAGAACGATGTGGGTATGCCGAGGGATGCAAAAGGCATTGATGAGGCGGTCGGTAAACTGAACTCATCTTTGCTGGCATCCTATGAAGCGGCTTGCCCACTGACTTTTGGTTTAAAGAAATCGAAGCGGAATACACTTCCAAAGGAGCTTAGTGTTTTAAGACAAAGCACCAGGAAGTCTATTAACCGAGCCCGTAATACGATGCTGGATTGTGACTGGAATGAAGCAGCCGCACGTAAGAGGGCATACAAAAAACGTGTTAGAAAATGGAAAAGGGATAGTTGGAGGGATTTTTGTGGGGAAATCACGACCGTAAATGAAGCGGCCAGGATTAAGAAAATCCTATCAAAAAATCCCTCCGAGCAAGTGGGAATGTTGCGGCTCCCCAGCGGCGGTTACACGACTACCGCGACAGAAGCTGCACACCTGCTGCTCGAGATACACTTTCCGAATTGCTTAATCGGCGATCAACATTCGGAGACTGTCTGCTCTGATCCTTATAGGGGGAAGGGCAGTGATTGGAGAAAGGCTGAAGAAATTGTCTCACTTGAGGGTGTGGAGTGGGCAGTGAGCACTTTCTCACCGTACAAAACGGCGGGTATGGACGGAATTATTCCGGCTATGCTGCAACATGTAGCTAAGCCGATTACCGCGTACCTTGTAAATATATTTAGAGCATGTCTCGCCATCGGTTACATACCACACGCCTGGAGGCAGACACGTGTTGTTTTCATTCCGAAACCAGGGAAAAGCAATTATGATGACCCTAAGTCCTTCAGACCAATCAGTCTGACATCATTTTTGCTGAAAACCTTGGAAAAGTTATGTGATAGGTATATCAGAAGTCGGGTTCTTAGCAAGAACCGCCTGAGTCCTATGCAGCATGCCTATCAAAAGGGCAAGTCTACCGAATCGGCTCTCCATCAGTTGGTAAGCCGATTGGAGAAATCGATTAATGATAAGGAAATGGCACTCGTTGTCTTTTTGGATATAGAAGGAGCCTTTGACAAGGTTAATTCTAACGTTCTCTTAAGGGCAATGAGGGACTTCGGTTTTGGCCATACCTTAGAGAAATTGATTACGAATTTGGTAAGACAACGGACCGTGGAGGTAAAGGTTGGCGGTGCCTGTCTAAAAGCGGCCGTCCGAAACGGCTGCCCGCAGGGTGGGGTACTGTCTCCCTTACTTTGGTCCGTTGTCGTCAACAGTCTACTGGTAGAGTTGAACGCGGCTGGCCTTTACTCACAAGGCTATGCCGACGACATCTGTATCATAGTGCGAGGCAAATTCCTGCCTACTCTGTGTGAGTTAATGCAGAGAGCGTTAAGGATCGTGGAAAGATGGTGCATAGCTCGCGGACTAACCGTTAATCCCGGGAAGACCGCCCTAACTATCTTCACGAGAAGAAAGAAATTGGTTGGATTTAGAGCGCCCAAACTATTTGGGCAGGAAATCTCTCTCCACCAAGAAGTAAAATACCTTGGTGTTTTGCTTGATAAGAAACTTTCCTGGAAAAGTCATCTCGAAAGCCGTATTAGCGCGGCTATAAGATCCTTTTTCAGCTGTAGACGTCTTTTCGGCAGGACTTGGGGCCTTTCGCCGAAGGTCGTTCTATGGATTTACAAAACTGTCGTGAGGCCGGTAGTCTCATATGGAGCCGTGATTTGGTGGCCGAGAGTCGAGTTTAAAAACTCGGCGCGGGCACTGCAACGGCTCCAGAGACTTGCCTGTGTGGCAGTTACAGGAGTTATCAGAACAGCGCCAACGTCTGCTCTGGAGGTAATGCTGAGCCTGCCACCACTTCCGCTCTTTATTAAGATGGAAGCGAGTTTGGCTGCTTTGAGGTTACGCTCGGCAGGAACTTGGAGGATCGGATGTCATCCGGCGGGACACGCGAGAATACTCGACGGACCTGTCAGGAGGCACCCTGATCTTTTGATGAGGGATGACTTTCAGTGCGAAAGTTTTCCCAGAACACGGATTAACTCTACGATACACACTAGGTCTGAGTGGAGCGACCGCGAGGGGGAAATTATTGAACCTGGAGCGGTGGCATTATTCACAGACGGCTCTCGTGTGGAAGGCTCCTCAGGGGCCGGTTACCACTGTCCTGAGCTTCAGCTCAATGGATCGGTGCCTCTTGGCCGATACACAACTGTGTTTCAGGCCGAGGTTGCTGCCATAGTGTTTGGAGTGCGTAGGCTGATGGAGGCCGGCGTCGAAGGAAGGAAAATACAAATCTTCTCGGATAGCAAGGCCGCGATTCTTTCCATATCTGGTTGGAACACGCGGTCTGCTCTTGTCTCCGAATGCCAGGAGGTGTTGGAGGCGACCTCACAGATATGTGAGGTTGGACTACACTGGGTACCTGGACATAGTGGAATTGCAGGCAATGAGGAAGCAGACCGCCTCGCTGTTGCGGGAGCTAGGACAGCTTTCACTGGACCTGAACCAGTATTAGGGCTTTCCTCACAAGTGAGGAAGTCTATTATAAAAGAAGACATGTTAAAGGCCCATCAAACGGACTGGACCGCGACAACTAATTGTCGTGTGTCCAGACTGTTCATGGCCAATATCGATAAAAAACGGACGGATTATGTTGTGGGTGGCAGCCGCTGGAGAGCCCGGCGGGCTGCCAACACTTTAACCGGCCATTGTTTAAAGAAACATCTGAATAAGATTGGCATCCAATGCGATCCAATGTGCAGAGGATGTAATGAGACTGAAGAGACGGTCATACACCTTGTGTGTGACTGCCCCAGTTTGTGTAACTTGAGGCGGAAGCTGCTTGGTAAAGCGGTACTGCCTCAGAGTGAATTACCAGGGATAAAGCCGGCCTGTTTGATGGAGTTCATCCGGAGATCGGGCTGGCTTGACACCCCCTGCCCTTAATAGTGGAAATTTTTCTAGGGGATGCATAATGGGCCCAACACAGAGGCCTGGGTGCAGCGGTCACTTTTGACCGCCCCCTCTTCTAAATCTAAATCTAATAGGATTTTTGAGACTATAATTTGTGTCTATAATTACACTGAGAAAAAAACGGGGATGCGATTAACTTTTTTTCCTCATAAGTTTAACACTTTTTAGGTGTAAAAATATTTCAACATTTTTCAATGTTAATTTTACATCTTTTTAAGGGTAAAATTAACATGAAAAAGGGTAACTTTAACCCCTAATACGCCTAAAAAGCATAATATTTACACTGATTTCGGATAAATACTGCAGGGTAAAATTAACATTTCCGGAATGTTAGTTTAACTTTCTCGGATTTTGTCAGTGTATGAAAATAATTAACTTTAAAGTATAATATTCACAGAGAAGGTAGAGGATATAAAGAAGTATCAAAAAAGCGAATAAAACGATTTTTGAAAAAATCGAGTTGTTCGACTTATATTCTAAGTCATCTTAATATTAAATAATTCAAAGACACAGATCACACATTTAAACTCTTACCAGAATTAATCACATTATAATTTTATTATTCAAGTGTGATAACACCGTTAAAGAGTACAAAATCAAGGATATTTTTATTAATCCTGTCTTTAGGAGGAAGTGGTACACATTTAGATTGGGACAGCTTTGAAATTTGGTTTTTTTCTCCTATTTTCAAATTAAACTGAAACTTAATTTGATATAATTTAGCTGCACAAACGAATTGTAAAGCCTTAACATTATGATAAGCTTCACTTGAATTTAAAAATAGCAGAAAAAAGACTAATATCAAAGCTGCATCAATTCAAAGATGACCCACTTCTCCCTAAGGAAAGTATTAATGTTTTTTGAGTATTTTGAGTATTTGGGCAGTGGCCAGAAGTAGTTTTAAAGTGACAAAAAAATGGTGAATCTATCTTAATCAGTACAGCTTTAATAATTGTCTTAAGCTGTCTCTCAGTTAATCCTGAAGGAGCGTAACCTTCAGATAACTCATTTTTATTTAAATATAAAATTATCAGTAATATTTGCTGTAGTTTTGGGGAAGAAGGTGTAAAGAAAGGATGTTTCTTCAATAACACACCTATTTTTTTTATACCATTACCACATCACATTGACAAATTTAATATCAATACAATTCTTAATTTTCTTCTTCGCTATTACACTTATTTTTTTCCATGTCTTATCTTTCAATACTAAATCCACCCATTTTTGTGGTGTTTTCGTCTGTGTCAATTACCAAAAGTTGAAAAAATATAATTTTAAAAATTATTCACCAAAATTTGAGAGAAATCGACAACATTTTCTCTTCTTTTTCTTTGTGAATTTCATCTTCAAGATTTAAGAAATTTTCGAACAAATTCTCCAATCTTCACCAAATTCTCTTCAGTGGTCACTAATTCTTCGTTCAATAACTCTCATTGAGATTGTACCTAAAGATATACTTTCCTATTTTTTTTTAGTACAACTACAATATCTCTTTTTTTTATTTCATGTATTTCCGATAAACTTCTAAAAATGAAGTGATTTCCTCGATTAAAGTTTACAATATCATCACTATTTGCAAATATGCAAGGAGTTTTTTGTTTTCGTAGTTATCCTTTCTGAAATTGCAGAAAAGATTTCACAAATAGTTAGCTTACATGCAATAATGATGATATATTATTCAACAAAAATTAAATTTAATCATACTTGATGTATGTTTGTCTAACAACTTTAAATTATTTTTCCTTACATTTTCATCTTTTTATTTTTATTTCCATTTTTTTTTGTAAAACAATTAAAAGTCTAATTGTGCAAATTTACCATTTTATCCCCATTGCAACTACACTTCAGCTATTTTACTTTTCATCGTGCAAATTCTTTCTTCTGAAAATATCCCCTTTCCATCATTCATTTTTTGTTTTGTTTTTTTCTTTTAATAACTTTTCTCACTAAATACACTATGCTTAATAAATATTTTTCTTTTTTTTTGTCCTTTTTATCAATAAGTATAATATGTATAATTTATTAAACGTTTATTCCGATTATGAATCCTAAATTACCATATATAAAATAAATTTTTATGTTTATACGGAGAGATTTTAATATAATTTCTTTTTATCTCTATTCCATAATAGTGTTGAAATTTATTGGCGAAAAACTCAGTTCTTGTGTCGTTCCAGTGTTTTGTTTTTTATTTTTCTTTACAATTTCTTATTAGAATTTGGCAATTTTCTCCCGTTAATTTTTAAAATATGTTGTTTTTTATTTGGCATTTTTTTTAATACTTTCGTTTCGATGATGCACAATCTTATTGTGCAATTTTGAGCGCTAATGTGCGACAAAAGATTAGTAGTTTCTTTTCAAAATTTTTATTGCAGTTGAAACTCAACATGAACCCATTCACATTATTTATCGTTACTTAACCAAAGTCAAGCAGGTGCACAACTAAATTCTCAACAAAACAAGCAAAAGTTTGAACTTTTTCTTTTTAAACTATGACATGAAAGATTTATCAATTTAATAATTAGTGCATTCAATTCCTGGCAGTTTTATTTTACATTTTTTTTCCTATAACGATCTTTCAATTTAACTTTAAACTTATATGAACTTTACAGCTTTCGGTTACGAATTTATTTTGTGATTGTAAATTAAAAATACATTATTTATTAGAGAGAAATTATATTTGTGGGGACGGAGTTAAAAACCAATCAATGAAATATGGAAAAAAAACTCTTGTGCAGTAATTTATGCAATTTATTTGATAAGGTAAAATTTGGAAAGGCGGTCACTTAAGAAACAGCTTAAATTCAAATATGTATTTATGTGAGAGAGCCATCTTGCATAGTCCGACTTTAAGTGCGTCCGACTTTAAAAATGCCCAACTTTGAAAGTGTCCGACTTTAAAAGTGTCCGACTTTTACCAAATTACCCCGATTATAAAATAATAATAAAGGAAAGCGCGGTAAATTCGGACGACTAAAGCTTCGAACAACTAATTTTTTCAATATATATTTTTTTTAATTAATTTGACCCATTAAAAAATTGTATTTTAAAAGTAAGTTCAATGCCTCAAATTTCCTTCAAAAGGAGCATGTATCAAATCCATTAAGAACATTGAAAAATTGAGCTGTCAGAAGCTTATGACATAACATCCCTTAAAGGAAAGTAGCTTGCCTTCTGGCAAGCAAGATCATGCATTAAGGTGGAGTAACCACTTATCGCCATGTTTAGGAAAAACGGGAATTAATTTTATTATAACTTTTGAGTCCTATTTCAAGATAACTCAAATTTAATTTAATTTATTTTAATTTAATTTAAAAGTTACTTAAATTTATTAGCTGTAGATTCGTGACCACAATAGTCCTCCAATTTAACCCTCTACTTAAAAAACTGATTTTTATTAACAATGCAAAAATAACCACTTCTCGCCACCTACTTGAAAAGGTTCAAACTCAATTATTTTGGGCAATATGATGCAAAGAATACATTCAGTATTTCTCTTTCCTCATGATCACCCTATTATTACTCACTTTAAATGATTTTTCTTCGCCTTTATTTGAGAAATCAAACTATTGGACTATTGCATAAAGTAAATAATCCGGATTTTACAACTGAGAATCTACGAAGTGAAATTAGCGTCGCCTATTGAAAAGAGATGGCGACAGGTGGTATAATCATTCAAAAATATTACCACTTTTCGCCATGCCTAATTTTTATATAAATATAATATAAAATGAAATATTAATTAACTAAATAAATTTTATCTATTCCACAAGTGTAATTAAATATTCAACAGACAAATTATTTATCCAAAAAGATGCATTTTGATTGGATTCGATGGACTTACTTAAACTTTTGCTCTAAAAAATGCTCAAAATCGTAAATCCATAACGAATAATTATTATTTTTCGACTATACGTAGCAGCAGTAAAAATACAAGTATCATTGCGGCTCATTTATATGATAAATCGCGAAAACATTGATTTTATTATAAGTGACGATAAGGGGGGCAATGGCGAAAAGTGGTGTTTCCATCCTATTATTTTTTATCTGCTCGAACTCCAAGAGAGAGCAGTTTTCTTTCTTCTGGTAATTCGAACCTAAGTTGCTTGGATAGTAGAGCCTGCGCTCTAACACTTAATCTAACATTAAAACTATTCACTATAAAACAAATATCACGAATAACAAAATTCCAATTTCTGAAATTTTTTCCAATAAATTTTAATATTAGAAAACTGCAACAGAATATTATAAAACTTTATATTGCATTTTCCCACAATTTTATTTTCTTGTTTTTCTATTAATATCTTATTATTTGCATTAAGTGCAGTAAATGCGGGTGATTTTGCACCCCTGCTTTACATAAGCTTTTCTTCAATTCTATGCACTTCCAGTACCTTATGATCCCTGAGCCATCTTTAAGTCTTAGAATTAAAGCAAAGCTTGCGAAAAGCAGGGGGAAAAGTCACTCTAGAAGTGCAAAGTCCCCACATCTACGGAACTTTTAAACATTTTTGTGATCAAATTGATGATGTGAAGAAAATAATATTTTTACTAAAAAAAATATTTTTTCGTATTAGTTCTTACTCACCATCCTGCTATATTTTAAGAGAGTAAGATCTCTGAATTATGATAAATTCGCTATTTACTGCTCAAAAGTTTTTTTCCTATTTGCAGAGTCACATGTCGTTCTTCACTAGGATGTTTCTAGTTACATAGCCTCGATGCAAAAATAAAAACTTTATAAAATTACTGCACCTGAAACTTTTGATATATTATTCTTAACCCTTAAGAATTTTAGGTTCTAAACAGAAATATTTAAACAAAATTTTTTTCCCTCGCGGTGAAAAAAAGAGGGCACGAGGGATACGATTAATTTTTTTCGTCATAACGTTAACATATTTTAAGTGAAAAAATATTTTAACATTTTTCAGGATAATTTTACACCTTCTTAGAGGTAAAATTAACTTGGACATGGGTAAATTTAACCCCAAATACGCATAAAAAATGTAATAATGTAGCACAAATGCTACAAGTCCCACATCAGAGCATACTGGAGCACCCTTCATAACCAGCCTCCCGGAATTGAGACCCATTGCCCATTCCTAAACAACCACGAATCTGCCGTCCTCCTCGTTTTGCTGATGAAGATCGATCAAGGAGCCCAGTTGTAATCAAAAGCTGTCAGTTTTTGATTATTTTGAAAAATACTCATATTTATGTTTAATTTTCAAATTCATTTTAAAAATTATTTGTGATTAGATATTTATTAGAATACGTAGCCTACCCTCTGAAAATGTCTTGCCCTATTTGGGAGATTACCGGTTAAAGCAATTTTTTATAAGTTTGAACACTGAGAGAAATCCGAAAATGTTAAAATAACATTCCGGAAATGTTAATTTTACCGTGCATTATTGATCCGAAATCGGTGTAAATATTACCCTTCTTAGGTGTATTAGGGGTTAAAGTTACCCTTTTTCATGTTAATTTTACCCTTAAAAAGGTGTAAAATTAACATTAAAAAATGTTGATATATTTTTACACCCAAAAATGTTAAAGTTAATCGCACCCTCTTTTTTTCTCAGTGAAGGCAATTCAAGAGTGATTTTGAGTGGTTGTAGGTTTCTAAGTTCGAAATGCCTTTTTTTTTCAAGATAGAATATCTAGGAAACCAGAAGTTTAATTTATTTTTAGGAAAAAAAATCCCAGCTCATACTGAAGGTGACACACAAAAGAATATCCAACAAATCCACGACCCGTTTTAAAGGATTAACACTGACCTACCGACCGTTTTTGGTCGTTTTTCAGTCAAATGACAAACTGCGATAGGGTAGGATACTCAACAAATTTGTCTTGAAAAGGAGCAAAAAAATTAAAATTTGAACACTGGAAAATATATTACATGCATATTTAAGGAAATTGTATTTGTATTTTTTTGTATTGTATTTATTTTCATCTTGCATTTCACATTTCCCACCTCCCATGCGTCCATCGTAAATTCGTAAAGTTTGATAGTGACATTACACCGTTTAAATATGTGTTAATTTTAAACCGGTCAATTTGACCGGGTCTTGGTAGGTTTAGTGTTAATATAAAACAGATATTGTAGTATTTAGGCAATCATTCTCCGCTTTGTCTTGGTCAGCCAGTGGAGCAGCGCTTTGGTCAGCCAGTGGAGTCCTGTGTGATAGAAAGGTGCCACAGTCTCTCAAAGGCCTTGTCTATAAAACTGTGGTGCGCCCGGCTTTACTCTATGGTGCTGAATGTCGGGGATCCCAAAAGATTCACGACAACCGCCTACATGTAGCAGAAATGCGTATGTTAAGGCGGTCCCTGGGACTGACTCTTAAGGATAAGGTCAAGAATGACCACATCAGGGAAAATCTTGGGGTTCAGCACATTACGGAAAAATCAAGAGAAAGGCGGCTGAGGTGGTATGGCCACATCATGCGTCGGGATGAGGATCACATTGTCCGGCGCACCATGGAAATTGAGGAGATGAAGAGGGGTCCGGGAAGACCACCAACATCGTGGAAATCCACGATCAACACAGACATGAGGCGAAGTCACCTCGTGAATGCTGAGACGCAGGAGCGCGCCACTTGGCGCCTTCGAAGTAGGAGGGCCGACCCCCGATAAGGGGACATAACGGCGGATAAGTAAGTAAGTAAGTAAGTAAGTATTCTCCGCTTTGTCTTTACAGGGTTAAAAAATATATCTTTTCGTTTGCATTTTTTATCAAATTGAAATCTACGAAATATAAGTATTTTTTTATAGTTGCAAAGAGGCTGTAACGACAGTTGTCTCATGTTCCTTACAAATAATTAAAAAAAAAAAAGATAAATATAGCTCATTAATGACATATTTTTCAAAACGAATTGAATAATTTATAAAATGACGAATTTAAATGTATTTTATTTATTTTTAAGAAGATTAATATTGATGTTTTTAGAGTCTTTCAAACAATATTAATTAATTCTTCCGAAATACTTCGTAATAGATAAAAGAAAAATCGTTTTGGTTATATTTTTCTACCTCTGGCAATTGTGCGCTTTTAACATTATATTAATGGTTAGTTATGAGCTGTTTCGATTATGGCACATTGTCCCTTCATAAATAATTTTTTGCAAACAAATAAATATTAGTAAAAATTATACTTTCGTTCTGGGTACGTTTCACTGGTCTGTTATCCCTTTCCACGATTTTCCCAACACGCTTAAATATCGCAATTTTATCTTCTCATTTCCATCTATTTTAGAATAAAAAGTATAATAATGATCTTTTGACAAATTTGAAAGAATTCAATGAAGTTTTCTTGTTCGATTTTACATTTAATGCCTAGGGTGGGCGTTTTTCATTTTTTTTTTCTTTTAATATCTGGAGCTAACACGCATGTCCTTATGATTGTTTTTACATTATTAAATTGTTTTACTTGTCTCTTGTTTTTCTTTTTTCTAAAATATCTATAAACAGCAGGAAAAAGTGTTCACGTCACCTTTAACACATTTTCACCGCTAAAACGTGACTTTTTACGTTTCATTTTTTTTATTTTGTTTCTATTTTATCGTTTTCATTCACTAATCACAACTTTTAGTAATATATGTATGTACTTAGAAATTTTTTTTTCTTTTATTCTCCTTTGTTCAATTTATTTATACCCATTTCTGTGTTGTCTTGATTTAAATCTATGTGTTTATCTTGTTTTTTTTTTACTTTTAGAAAATAAATCTTTTGGAAAAAAAACTGAAAAACTATGAAGACGAGAGTTGGTACACTTTGAGCGGTAATTCTTTCTTTTTTTTCACTCATGTAACTTTCACACGCGAAGCACTTGTGAATTTTCACTCTCGTCTTCGTAATCGTCCTCCTATAATCTGTCCTCGTCTTCTTCCTCCCCATTTTCGTTCTCATTTTCTTCCTTATATCCCGGATGTTCGGAGATTGCATAGTAATTCCCATTGTAGATAACACCTAATTCACGTAAAGCATCACCCCTAATTGTGGCCTTAATGGTCCAATTGTAGCAATCATCTGACTCACTCTCTCGATCCAGTCGTTCAACGTCCAGTATCTTTGAGCTGAGACGCTCGAGAATGATGCCAATATCCTTAATACTGAGATGTCGCTTCTGATCCACGGACAATTGATCGATCAGGAGAAGGAACTTTTCCGATGTCACCGCCTCATCCTCCATCACCGTATTCTCCGTTTCACTCTCTGAACTATCGCGCTCGGGACCGATGTCGAGGAAGCGAACATGTCCCTTGCTGGCCGATGTACGTCGGCCACTAGGGTCCGTCATGGAGCTAGGTGGTGGCTGTGGACTCCCACTACCGTCCTGGATAGGCGATGTGGCAACACTCTTGTGCACGGCAATTTTGCGACCCTCCTCGTGCAGGGCGCAACAGTGAAAATCACACTCTGCCGCACTAGGACTACCCGCCCGGCTGGGAGTGTGCGCGTGATGTGCACACTCGGGTGTGTGAACGTGCACGACCCCGTCGAAGGAGCTCCCCTGCTTGGACAATCGCCGGCCGCCGGGGTGATAGATGCCCGTCTGAGGATCGTCGTGATTTATTACAGTAATCTGTGGACTCGGATAGCGCTGCTGTGGGCCCGGTGACGACTTATCGAGTGAATTCTGTGCTGATAGACCCTTCTTCGATGGTGAGAATTTATCACTGGACAATCCATTGCTACTGGCACCTCCGCCACCGTGCCTCTGATCCCAGTGCAACACAACCGTAACACGACCCTTGTTGTCCATAATCTTCCAAGACGGTGTCTCATCGTGCAGCTCAAGTGCATGAATCGTCTCACAGACGATTTTTGGAATAGCAGATATCGCTTCACGAATGCCCCCCAGAATCCACATGGAAAGATATAGTACAACAATATCGATATTAGTTAACACACAAACTCAAGTCTATTAAACAATGTAAACATCCGGAATAGAAATCTTATCATTTATCACATAATAAACAATCGTTGAGACTACTCTTGAGCCATAAATTATGATTCACTGTTTTTGATTAAATTCCTGTTATACATTCTTATGTAAATATTAAATTTAAATATATATCAAACCATTTTACTGCTCGAACTGCACGGAGTTCGAGCAGTAAAATTTCCACCTTCCCCCGCCGGGGACCATTTTTCTCAACAAATCTTCACGTTTCAAACGATTTCTGAGAAATGTCGTCACGCTGTTTGTCCGTCTGTCCGTCCGGCTGTCGCCAGCTCTAGCGGCCAAACGGTAAGAGATAGCGACTTAGGACATTCAGGGGACCCCCCATAAGTCGACACATTTTTCTTATTTTAGATGAAAATCTCAGCTAAAATTATTCACATATGAATAAAATCTTTAAGAAAATTAAATGAATAATTTCGAAAAATATTTACTAGAACTTGAAAATTAAAAAGGTTTAAACGTTTCCTATGTTTCCCATACGTTTCTAGCGTGCCGAAAAAACTTTTGAGTTTATTAGCTCATTTCTGTTATTGTAGAATGAATTAGGAAATAATACAAATACAAAATAAAAGCCATTTTAATATAGAATAGGCAACCGAAAACCCCAAATTGGCAACCTACGTAGTTTTGGAAATATTTCGTCAAATGTATACGAAAACAGGAAAAAATTTACACTAAAACTGGTCGCATTCTTCAGAGCTAATGTTACCCCCCTGGCCCCAACTATGTCTTAAAATACGTAATACAGTGGGACCTCGATAGAGTCAACTAATTATTTCCAGGCCTGTTGACTCCATCGGATTCGGTGACTCAATCGGAGTCCGAAAAAAATCCATTAAAATGTGAAATTTTGATATAAAGGAGCATTATTTTATGTTGAACACGATAGTAGAATATTTTATTTAATTAACCCTAAATTCTGCACCCTCTGGTCTAAAAAAGTCTTATGCTTGGGCAAAAGTTGGGGATTAAGAAATGAGTTTACAGAATGTTTTTATTAGTAGTAAGTATCTTAAGTGAAAATTACTATCCATGTGATAATATTGAGGTCCATCCACGATGACAAGATGAGGAAATGGTGTCTTAAACATTTCATTTTTCACTTTTTTTTTAGAAGAGCCCCGGTAGATATTTAATTGTTGAAAATTCTGATGAATTAACGCTATTAATTAGAATTTATTTTAAACTTTTATACTATGAAAGAAGAGATTGATAGTTGTTCTTTTCGTTATGACATAACTATGGTTCTAAACTTCACAAATAGAGCAATAAAACCAATTTTTCTCATTTTCCTCATTTTTTTTTCTCTCAATGGTTAGAGATATCTACTTGGTGTCTTTAGATGACCTCCTTATAAGTTAACGTTGGGATTATTATTATGACCCTCAATTCCTCCCTACCCCTCCTTTTCATCACCAAAATCGTTCTTTTTTTTTTGAGATTAGAAGAAAACACTTCACACGGGATCATAGGGCTTATTAAAAAAAATCCTAATGCAAAAGAGAAAAGGCAAGAGAACTTTCAATCGGTCAAAACCCTTAAAATCACGAAAAGAAAATTCTTTTGTCGAAAATTGATTACACGGTTAATATACGAATTTTATCATAATGTGGTTTTTCATGTGCTAAAAACGTTACATTGATACACCAAAACACTGATTTTACATGTTTGAGAAATGGAAAAAATAATAAAGAAACCAAAAGCTTTAACGGTTATGGTAAGTACAGTCTTCAGACCTAAGGTTTATTCATATGGTTTAATATTCTTTAATTCTTTATCAAATACAGGCCAATTGAATCAACAATTTTTACTGCCCGAACTCAAAGTCCAACTTGTCATTTGTCACCGCTCGGGTTAGGAGTTTAAACGGGGCTGCGACTTTTTGGTCAGTAAAAAATAAAATTTGGTCAGTAAAACATTAAATTTGGTCAGTAAAAAATTACATTTGGTCAGTAATAAATCAAATGTGGTCAGTTAAAAATAAAATATGGTCGGTAAAAAATTAAATATGGTCAGTAAAAGACTTTAAAAAATCGGTAAAAAAATGAATTTGGTCGGTAAAAAGTCAAATTTGGTCAGTAAAAAAATAAAATACGGTTAGTAAAAAATAAAATATCCTTTGTTTACTTTTCCCAAAACTATGTTTTTTGGTTTTTTTCAAAATTGGCCTAAGCTTTTTCAATGATTTTCGGATATGTTTTAGAGGTAGCCAAGTCGAACATTTCGTCCAAATGTTGCTATGACCGAAAAATTCACCACAGTCTATGATCAATCACTTTAGAGGTTTCACTTTTAACCGATTTAGTTAAATTAGGATTTTCTGGAAAGGTACACTAGTAAAAATAAAACGATGATCGGTCATCTTTTGAGAAAGCTGATCGAAATTCGCCTATTTTTTATTGATTTGAAAAGCTGATTTTCAGTGTTTCCCAATTGATGATATGTCATTTATTCAAAAAGCTGAAAAATGTTTTCAGATTTAACAATAAATTCTATCAGATGTCTGTGGAAAACTTTTTGCTCAGATCTAAAGAGTATTCTGAGAGCAAAATCTTGCAAATTTTCACGATTTTCCACAAGAAAATCGAATAAAAAATCTTAGTCATTTCATCTATTAAAAACACTGATAAAAAACGTCGCTTGTTTTACATGCATTCAAACCATCTTTTAAATCACTGAAAATTACCAATATTTTCAGACGGGTTTTTCTTGGGGAAAAATTGGTGGGACTGAGCAGGTTTCACATTTTTTGCCTTTGCTCTGTCCCAAAAAGTAGGTTAAGTATGAATTATTTATTCAATTTGCTCTATTTTGTTTGGAAAATGGGTAATATTTTTCGTGCAACTTCATTTATTGAAACACTGAAAAACATCGCTTTCAAATATCAGTGGTTGACACATCACAAACATGTCAGTTGTCAAAGAAAATGGCGTCAGTGCGGTGGCGTCTTTCTTTTGTCTGTGCAATTTGTCGCAGAAAAATAAAGAAATGGGCAGGATTTCTTCACCTAAACTTATTTGAAGATGCCCTACGTTTGTGAAGTGCGTTGGAAGTGATAGTGATGCTGTGAAAGGGTGTTGGTGTTCATCAGTGCAAAGTGAAAGACATCCCTTGACTCTTGTGGCTGTCAAATACATCAAAAGACTCCAATCTGAGGCTGGATGAGTTTCCGGATCCTGCGTCATCTCGATCTCCAGGACAAATTGTGTCATCTTGTAACTGGTGCCAAGACACATCAGAAACTGCAAGTGTGCAGGTGAAACTTCTTCTCCAGGGAGGAATTTTGTCAGTAAGGTACTCTGTCTTCATCTCTGCCCTCTCTGTCTGGTTCTCTAGGGAATTTCTTGACCCTCCTTTAGAATCATGTGACAAGCATATCACATGTACCCTCAGAGCCCAGGTTTTTGGGCTGAGGCTGGGAAGAATAGTTCCCGGAAAGCTCAAAGTGGGGTTATGTTAACTAGAGTGTATTTTAATGAATCTAGTTCGGATGCCGGACCTTAAAATCCACTACAAGGAAGACACCCTGGTGCTAGAAGTAAGCTGCTGAGAGCTCAAAGTGGTGTGATCTCATCTAGATGCGACAAGATGCCACACGATAGAGGATGATTGCAGATCTGCATTCCCGTCAGGGATCGTCAACGAGATTTCAATAATCAAATTTCAGCGTGAGGCAGTTAATCGAGGCAACCATTGTTGGAGTGGCAGTCGAAGATGCTTTCCTGACCACTTCCGGAAGGAGATAAATAAAGTCACGGATGGTTGGGATGATGGTCTGGATTCAGATGATTCAGGTGGTTCAGGTGAGTTTAATGTAAAATTTTATTTAATTTTTTCATGACAGGCTTCTGATTTTTTTTAAAATCAAAATCCTCATTTTCAAAAATTTTGGTTTTTACTATTGATCAGTAACATTGAGTACTATATTCCCTAAAAAGAAGAGCTTTCCCTTTTGTGTTTAACTTTTCTTAAATAATTAAAATTTTACCACATTTTTAAAATCAAATAACATCAGTTGAACTCGAAATTTAAGTTCAATTTTTTCGGGAATATAGTACTCCCTAAAACTTGTGAACAGTTAAATAAAATCATTTTTTTTAATTCGCATTTTTGATTTTCTTATTTTTACATAAAAATGTATTCTATTGACAAAAAAACTTCTAATCATATTTAACTCAAGTAGGGGAAAGTACTCTCCCTTCGAACGTTCATGCCTTCGAATAATATGAATTTTCTTTTAATTTTTCTAAGACATATACACAATTCTATTAAATATTAGTTGGCTTATTATTAATTATTCGTAATTACGTGATAATTATGTGTTAATCTCTAAGGAAACATAAAATTAACTCACATTATTCTAAGGCATGAACGTTTGAAAGGAGAGTACTTTTCCCTACTATAAGTGTGTTTTGTTTTGTCTTTCCAGTTTTAGAAAAAATCAATTAAAAAAATTTAAAAAAAAAATTAAAAAATGAAATCCAAGTTTAAAAGATCAACACGTTAACACATGTGTCAAATGATTCTTTAAGTTGTATTTTTGTCAATAAGACACATTTTTATTTAAAAATAAAAAAAAAAAATATCTAAAATGCAAGTTCAAGATATTTTGATTTTTTAACTGTTCATAAGTTTTAAAGAGTACTCTATTCTCTGAAAAACTGAACTTCCAATTTTGTGTTAAACTGGTGTTATTTAATTTTTGAAAATATCGTAAAATTTTAATTATTTAAAAAAAGTTAGACGCAAAAATGGAAGTTCTCCTTTTTAGGGCATATAGAACTCAATGTTACTGATCAACAGTAAAAATTAAAATTTTTAAGAATGGGAATTTTCGGAAAAAAAATTCTTTAAAAAATCAGAACCCTGTCATGAAAAAATTAAACCCCTTTTCCGGGGTAGAGTGCTTTAAAGTTTTCGTCGACGCCATTTTTGACACCCTGTATCTGAGGCCAAGAATATTTTTTGGCAAAGAGAAAAAAATATATAAATTTTAATATATGTAAATAAAAAAAGCATTTAAAACCATGATGGAGCGATTTTCATTTTTCCCTTCTGAATTGAGATTAGATCTGTCTGAATTGAGATTTTATTTTCAAAACGTGTAAATTTTGTACACAATTCTAACCTTTTTTGAAGTCGTGCGAATTTTATACACCGTCTTTGGATTTTTTCTAGCCATTTTTTTACTAAGGCTGCGTTAGTTTTATAACTAACCTAAACTGTATTCGATTTTTTTGGAAAAAAAACAAATGGTCGATAAAAAGTCAAAAGTGGTCAGCAGAAAATTAAATTTGATCAGCAAATAATTCGAAATAATCAGTAAAAATTTTCAATTTTGTTAATTAAATTTGGTCAGTAAAAACTTTGAATTGATCAATAGATATATTCGAGTTGATCAGTAAAAAATTAAAAATTAATCAGCAAAAAATTAAAAATGGTCAGTAGAAAAATGTGGTCAGTAAAAAATTAATAATGAACAGTAAAAATATTCGAGTTGAACAGCAAAAAATTAAAAATGATCAGTAGAAATATTCGAATTGATCAGTGAAATATTAAAAAGTGGTCAGCAAAACATTAAAAAGGAGCAGTAAAAAATAAAAGTCGGTCAGTAAAAAATTGAAAGTGGTCAGTAAAAAATTAAGTGGTCAGTAGAAAATAGAAATTGGTCAGTAAAAAATTAAAAGTACTCAGTAAAAAATAAAAATTGGTCAGTAAAAAATTAAAAGTAGTCAGTAAAAAATTATGTGGTCAGAAGAAAATAGAAATTGGTCAGTAAAAAATTAAAAACGAGCAGTAGAAAATAAAAAGTGGTCAGCAAAAATTAAAAGTGGTCAGTAAAATAATAAAAATTGATCAGTAAAAATTAAAAGTGAACAGTAAAAAATTAAATGTGTTCAGTAAAAATTAAGTGTTCAGTAAAAAATTAAATGTGGTCAGCAAAAAATAAAATGCGGTCAGTAAAAAGTAAAAAATGGTCAGTAAAAAATAAAAATTGCTCAGTAGAAAATTAAAAACTAACAGTTAAAAATATAAATTGGTCAGCAGAAAATTAAAAGTGGTCAGAAAAAAATAAAAATTGGTCAGTAAAAAATTAAAAGTGAACAGTAAAAAATTAAATGTGTTTAGTAAAAAATTAAATGTGGTCAACAAAAAATTAAAAACGAGCAGTAGAAATATTCGAGATGATCAGTAAAAAGTGAAAAGGTGATCAGCAAAGACTTAAATATGAGCAGTAAAAAATAAAAAAATCGTCAGTGAAAAACAAAAAGTGGTCAATAAAAAATTAAAAAGTGTTCAGTGAAAAATTAAATATGGTCAGTAAAAAATTAAAAGCGGTTAGTAAAAAATTCAAAAGTACTCAGTAAAAAATAAAAATTGGTCAGTAAAAAATTACGTGGTCTGTAGAAAATAGAAATTGGTCAGTAAAAAATAAAAAACGAGCAGAAGAATATAAAAAGTGGCCAGCAAAAAATTATAAGTGGTCAGTAAAAAAAAATAAAAATTGGTCAGTAAAAATTAAAAGTGAACAGTAAAAAATTAAATGTGTTCAGTAAAAATTAAAAGTGTTCAGTAAAAAATTAAATGTGGTCAGAAAAAAATAAAATGTGGTCAGTAAAAAATAAAAAGTGGTCAGTAAAAAATAAAAATTGGTCAGTAGAAAATTAAAAACGAGCAGTAAAAAATAAAAACTGGTCAGTAAAAAATATAAAAATGGTCAGTAAAAAACAAAAAGTGGTCAATAACATATTAAAAAGTTATCAGTGAAAAATAAAATATGGTCAGTGAAAAATTAAAAATGAGCAGTAAAAAATAAAATTTGATCAGTAGAAAATCAAAAGTGGTCAGAGGAAAATAAAAAGTGGTCAGTAAAAAATAAAAAATAGCACTAAATAATCGTACACAATGCTAGTCATTTTTTATTAAAGCTGAGCAATTTCTACACTGCCAGATTGTTTTTTTGAAGACCTGTGAATTTTATATACAACCGTAGCTTTCTTTTTTAATGAAACTGAAAGTTTCAGATTCTGACATTAATTTTATATTTATAGATTAAAAACGTAAAACTGAAAGATCTCCTTTTCAAGGAATGTGGTACTCAAAGTTATTGATCATCATTAAAATAAATCTAAAATTTGTGCCTGACGTCTAATAATTTTC
Organism: Phlebotomus papatasi; assembly: GCF_024763615.1. Lineage (NCBI taxonomy): Eukaryota > Metazoa > Arthropoda > Insecta > Diptera > Psychodidae > Phlebotomus > Phlebotomus papatasi. The sequence continues at coordinate 93,047,633 of NC_077223.1, forward strand.
AAACGTTTTTTTTAATAGAAGGATAGTCCAAAAAAATAAAATAAATATCGTTGCATCTATCAACAATTGTCGTATCTTCTGATAGGTTAAATAACAATCCTTATACTCTATGTATTACGATATTACTTCACGCCCTTTATGTCGATCCGAAATTTTTTGAGCAAAGCGAAAATAATTTTTTTGTAAGTGTAATTTGGAACAGGTTGCTTGTAAGTCCCAATGTCCCAAGTTTGAAGTTTGAATACAAAAAAGAAAACGAAAAAACATAGCATCAAAAAGGTTTTTTTTTTTAAATTAAACCGTTGTTACACAGATATTAAAAATTAAATACATTGTATCGAAAGGCGTGAAATCAGAGTGTCATGTAATCTAATACATTTCCGACACTCTAAAAAACCGTATTCCAGTGAATGAAGTGCAATATTTTCATCGTGAAACACTAAAAATCATTGTTCTGAAACACTGAAAAACAGTGTTTCGAACAATGAAGTGCAAAATTTTCATGGTATAAAACACCGAAAAACATTGTTCTGAAACACTGAAAAACAGTGTTTCGAACAATCAAGTTCAATATTTTCATCATGTAAAACACTAAAAATCATTGATCAGAAACGCTGAAAAACAGTGTTTCGATCAATGAAATGCAAGATTTTGATCCTATGAAACACCGAAAAGCATTGTTCTCAAACGCTGAAAATCAGTGTTTCAAAAGATGCTATATATTCCATTGTTTCCAAAAGATGATTTTCAGTGTTTGAAAAAAGATGGTTGGTCATCTATTGACAAAAGATGAAAATCATTGTTTCAAAATGATGGAGTATATATCATCTTTTGAAACACTGAAATTTTTGTCATTTCATCGTTTTATTTTTACTAGTGTATTGAATTTTCAAACCGAACTGCATCGGTCAAGTTTATCTCGAGTTAGAGGTCAAACGGTAAGAGACTTTCGGTCTTCGATGACGCCTACCCTCTCTCCCCCCATATAAGTCGACATTCTTCTTCCTCATACCCCCTCCAACCCCACAAAACCCATATTTTTTTGTTTTTCTCAAAATTTTGTATAATAATTTTTGCAATTGCTTTTTGTTTGTTAAAACTTTTACGATACTTTTCTAAATCTCTACTCTGAAAATTGCATAAAACGTTGACAATCACTGTGATTATTCCCTTACGGAAGTTGATTTTCCTGGGACAATTCTGGAAATTGTCACAACTAGTTTAAAGCCTGGAAACTGTGATTTTTTGGTGGGAAACACTTATATTAAGTATTCTTTTAAACTTCGCTCATTATAACATTTCGTCGGTCAGCCTCTGGGCTATCTGGATTTTCCTTTTATGTGCATTTGTTGCAAACGACACATCTCTTCGTAGTCATTTTTAAAAAATGCTGATACTAAGAAAATGTAGATAACCCATTTTACTGGTACAACCAACGACTTTATAATTCTATCTTCCCCTAAGAGATATCAAAATAATTTAGAAAATTAAATCTAATACTTATTTCAAAACATATTAGATTTCATGACATGTATAACGATTTCAAATGTCTTTAAACTTGTTATAAGATTAAAAACTTCTACGAAAAGAAATACAATGTATAGTTTAAAACTTGGAACACGTCTCAATCAAACGAAAAAATTATTTTTATAACTTTCTCTGCGATAATTCCCTAAATTAAATCGGGATTTTCTTCTAAACTGCTCAAAGCACTGATAAATATGAGATTATTATTTTTGAAAGAAAATTCACAAGTGATTAAACTGATTTTAAATAATCTTTCAGCGCTACTCAAACAAGAAAGCCGTTGCTTTCACTTTTTTTCAGTTCAAAGTCTACAGTTATTTCCGTTATTTCTTATTCTTGTAAAACAGGGTTTATTTTACTTTTAAAATTTCTTAATTTTTTATACTAATTTTATTATAACTTTACGTACAATTGACGAATTCGTAAAAAAACAATTTTTTGTGTGTTTACGAACATTTACGAACATTTGCTCGTTAAGTGATAATATTACGAACAAGGTTTGTAAACAAAAAAACACAATGTACAAACATTTACGAACTTTATAATGGGTTGTTTTACGAGCATTCCGTATGTCCCCAGGAGGAATTCACAAAGAGTTACGAATAATTTTACGAATTGGTTTTTTTTCTGTATAGGGGGAGGTGGGGCTACTTTGAGTTATGGGGCTACATTGTTATACGATTTTTTCGTATATTTCTAAAGGAAAGTGGGTTTTAACATGATGTATGCAATTTAGATAGACAAAATGATTGTGGAATAAAATAATCGTAAGGACCAGCTTTAGAAATATCCCGGCAGGACCAAACTACGTATAAATTGTACGTTGTACGAATACTCAGTATTATCATGTACGCCCATACTCAGTACTATTTGGACCATATGAGACCCGAAGTGTGCTTTTGTGTGAGTGTGTCCGTATGAAGTATTCACTCTTACAGAGTTATGTACGTAGTACTACATACATTATAAATATTAGTAAGTGCCCTGTATGACAGAAAATCCTGTTGCCAGGCGTGTTGTCAGCAGCTTTGACAACGGAAAATATATATCATTGTAATATTCTGTTTACAAATTATGTGTTACAATTATTAGTAATTTCAGTGATTATAATAATATAATAATTATGCGACGCTGTGTTATCTGTAGAAAATAGTGAAGTGATAATATTAAAGAAGTTGCAAACCTAAAATACGCGTGTTTGTATTCCATTCTGTGAGTGTTTTTTGGGAAATATTTTTTTTAAACGATACTTTGTGATTATATAATTTGTTCAATCTAAACAAAATATATTTAAATCCTTGTGACTTCTATAATTTCGTCAATATTGGGAAATAAAAACGGCAGGTGCATGTGACAAGTTTGTTTGGCAGCTATTTATTCTCGTGGGCGCGCATATGTGTGCGTGTGTATGTGTGTGTGTGTTGAGAGTTATTTTCCAGATACCAGTACGTAGTTTATACAGTACTCATCAAATACATTATACATGTGTAAACTGTGTATCTTTCCTCAACGAATAAGTCGAAAATACATTGTATGACATGTGAACTGTGTATTTTGGTCCCACCGGGATGCAAAAAGACCATACAGTGCCCGCTTTGTAATCCGGATGATTGGGAGACAATATGACAGATGTCCGCCTCGTAATCCGGATGGATTTTTTGAATTTGTTCAACGTCTCGCAAATATAATACAAGTTTTCTTTGTAGAATTAGAATAAAAGTTTTAAAGAAGATTAAAAAGACATACAGTAGACTCTCACTCAATCGGCTCTTTCTCAATCGGGCGACAAATTTTGTTGACGATTTTCACGTTTAATTATGAAGCTAATTCGCTCAAATTCGCTGTAGTTCTTCCTATTTTATCGTGTTTCTTTATAAATGAGAGCTTTTTGTGAAATTTACAAAGGCTTTGACGCTCAATTCTATCGCTAAACCGGATAACATTTTGCCCCATATTCCCGATTGAGAGAGAGTCTACTGTAAGTAGAGAATTCTATGCTATTATACTTCATTTATTAAACAAAAACATCACAGGATAATACATTTTCATTGCTGAACATACATGCATACATGGCCTAAAAATTATTTTAAATGTAACCGTCGACAACTCGTCCGGATTACGGCGATCCGGATTAGAGAGCGGGCACTGTATATCAATGTAGGATAGTCAATAGATGGCGCAATCCCCGTGAAAAATTAAGGAGCGACGAGAGAGGAAATTTAGTTTAAGACGAACCACGACGTGATCAAGACATATTAAAAATTAGTGAGTGAAATAAAAAAAAAACTATTCCCTCCTACCAAAAAAGCCCTACCTCCCCCTAATAGAATCACAGTCATTCTTTATGATCAAAATTCAAATCACAGTTATAAACAGTTATAAACTTATTGTCTAAAAGGAATCCCAGTTTATTATAAACTTATTCAATCTTTTCGGTGGTAACTATATCCCGTTGTTGTTTAAAAACAATATGATATAACCACGATTTTTTAATAGTTATTCTAGTTATCAATTACCGCAATGGAATTGAATTTGCTAAATTTTAGTAATAAATAAAGTTGCAATTACCAGCTTTTATAACATCCACACCAGTTGGATACCAACGTTCTCCTTCTCTCAAGAGCAGTAGCACGGTGTTATTGGCCAAAGTCCGGAAGTACTCACCATCCTCAACTTGTGTACCGTCACACTCAAGAACCACCCGAACAGGTTCCGAGGCGGGAACGCCCAATTTGTCTTTTCCTGTGCAAAAAAAAAATAGATAAATCAAAATTAGGATGTTGAAATTCAATAATTACACTTTATTTGAATATCTAGTAAAAATTCATACCTCTTACGAGTAGTTCTTCGAAACTGCCAACAACTAAACCTTTTCGGATATTTCGCCAGCTATCCCAAATCTTAAGGGGTCTTTTCCCGCCACGAGCCTCCTGAAGATACATTGTGGTGCATTGATGGATGAATTAGGAGCGACAAAAGAAAAGAAAAACAGACAATTATTGCTGATATAATCAAGATGATTTGGTAGAAGATGATGATAGATTGACTGTTAGTGTCACATTGACCGTATGGATGGACTGGGCAAAATGTGTGAAAGTCTTTCACTATATATGAGCTCTTGCAGAACGAACACACCCTGTATTCGCTCCACTTTCTGCACTCTATTTTCCAAGCTCCCAAAGCTCCCCAATGTACAAGAGTGGAAGTGCACAGAGAGAAATAAGGTCAATGCACATTGTTCCAAATCTCTTTCTGGATCGATTTACTACCCCAGCAGCGAAAAGATGCCTTACATGATAGTGCATGTAAGCCTTACTAATCACTATCACTTTATGGAGGTTTAACATGGTATAACCACACTTTTGTCACCTACGTAAGCCTTACTTGTAAAGCATAAGAAAGCTATTGGATGCATTTTTATGGATTTTAAGGATACCTTACATAAATACACAAGTAGAGCCTTTTTAAGCAAATTCTGTAAAACTATAGTAATAAATACATGTAAATCATAAGATTTGTATTCATGTAAAGCATTTCAGAAGACAAAAAATGCTCAAGGTAAGCCTTAAACAGGACCAACCTGTAAGCCATACGTTAAACTATCTCTTATGTTTTCATGAAAAACATTCGTATCAAAACTTGAAGTGACTCTCATTAGAGAAGTTACTCCGGAACATGATCACATGAATCATATTCATAATCATTCATCTTAATAGTAGGTTTCAGTTAAAAACTAAACCCTACTGATGAATAGAAATAAAATATTTCAGCTAAGTCTTTGAAGCAGGACTCCGATGTAGCTCGCATGAATTATATCTTTAAAGTGAAAATTACCAGTAAGCCATTCGTAAGGCATACTTATGTCTTACATGATAACGTATCCTTCATAAAACTTACATGATGATTAATATGCAAACAATACATAGTAAAACTTTCATAATGAATTATTATTATGAAAGTTTACACCATGTACACCATGTTGTATTTATGCCTTACATGACAGTATAAACTTTCATATACTTTTTTTTAAGGTTTTATGAAAGCAAAATATGGTAAAGCTTTAAGATAGTTTAAGTGTTGATTAAAAGAAAGCTTTACACCTTACTTTACCTAAGCCTTACATGATGATGTACCCTTCCAAATACCTTATTTGTATGTATTACGAAAGCAATACATAGTAGAGTATTTGTATCGTTTGCATGTTCATTAAAAGAAAGCCTTACACTGAGACTTACTTTTTATTTACATGACAGTGCATATTTTCATATACCATACATGTTAGTTATTTTGAAAGCAATACATTTGTAAAGCTTGCGTATGACTTAAATGTCATTGAAAAGTAAGGCTTACACGGAACCTTATACGGGTTTCAGACCTAAGGCTTAGCCAAATGGCTTAACTGCTCTAATTTCTTGTCAAATACGATTTTTTGGAAAAATTTAATGACCTATTAGGCTCTCAAAAAGCAAGAAAATTGCACGCTATTTAGGATTTTGAGACCTTCGGGAACTAGGCTAAACCTCTAGTTTGAAGACCGCTTTAGGGCCTTAGCAGACTTGAGGATTAGCCGAGAAACGGCTTAGTGTAATTATATTCGAACTAATGGTTAAACCACATTAATGTCATTTTCCATTAAGCCATCTCTCGGCTTAAGTCGTAAGTGTATCAGGGGCCTTATGCCCTAGACACACTTACGACTTAAGCCGAGAGACGACTTAGTGGAAAATTATGGAAATGCAGTTTAATCATTATTTCGAATATAATTATATTAAGCCGTCTCTCGGCTAATCTTCAGATCTGTCGAGGCTTTTACAAATCACTATCACTTACATGTAAGCTTTACTTTCGCTGCTGGGTACGTTTTTGCTTGTCACACTCTGTCTTTTTGCTTCCATCTCTTTCTCACAAACACACTCCATTGCCCCACATGCAGCCACTCCATAAGAATGGACCCCGAAAAAAAAAGTATATGTACCGAGAAAATTTCCCCTGATTTTCACTCTCTAGCTCTTTTCTCATGCTCTCTGACATTTTCATCCCTCTGTCTCCATAAGTGGCTCTGTGCCAAGAGTGAAAATGTTCCACGAGCCCACTTCCTTACCTCAGCAAATATTTCTATATGGTCCCATAAATATGTACTTTAGTTGGGTCATATCTATTAATATGATACGAATTGCTTATAGTCAATTACCGCAGGTAATCCTTGACGAAAATTTAAGCAAGTGCATCCCCATATTGGTTTGGCCACCCCCAATGTGCACAGAGCTGCTGACCACATTTTATCCATCAAATCTGACCACTTTTGTGCCTTTCACGTCTGCACCAGAAACACCCGAAAAAAAAAGACGCTCAATATTTCACAAAATTTCCTACAATCTGTCCATATAGAAAACGTTCATTGTCTCAATTTATGCTTTTTACACAAAATTCACTACAAATTTCACCATCAAATAGTCCTTATCTAGTGATTATATCTCAAAAGACTAATAGTAAAGATAGTAGAAAAATATATGGCAGCTTTGGAGTAAAGCGATTTTGTTGTCTTTTTCACAAAATTTTCAACACTCTCTCAGTTATCACAAAATGAGTAATAAATTATTTTTCCTTTTTTTCCAAAAAGTAGAAACTTTCTTTTTATCAATAAATTCTTCAACAGTCCCTAACAATTTTCCTAATTATTGAACACTGTCACTTGTGTCTATTATTATTATTTTCTATCAAATGGAAAAGCTCTAGAGTAAAAACCACTGATTTTTATCCAACTGAAACCATGAAAAATAGTTTCTTGTCACGAGTCCAACAAAGAAGATTGTTCAAGTTGTTTTTCAGATTATTTTTCTATTTTGATTTTTATTTATTGCAATTTGATTTATTTTCAAAAAGAAATTTCAATAAGTAGATTAAAAAGTTCTTGTCCTCTTTTCCTTTTAGTTGAAAAAAAAAACACTGCCCTACATTCAAAGAAAACGACAAATTCCGTCCAGCACTTGTTACATTTTCCCACCTACTTTTAACAATTATATCCACCATTTACAAATGCACATATATACTATAAATATATAAACATCGATTACTCTACTTATTTATATAGTAACATGTGTATAACAATTTCTTTAAAAAAAAATTAGATACACTATATAACCAATTTTATAAATAGCTATATCGTTTATTTTTCCAAAAAAGGTTGAAAATAATATTCATCCAAATGGTGTGAAACACGTTGTTTTAGAATAGTTCCATTATGTCAGAAAGTCCATAATCAAGATCAAAAGCTAATTGAGCCCCTTTTGGAACAGTACAAATTGAAAGAAAAATCTAGGGCGTAGAGTTCTAACCAGCAAATATGCACAAGACGCACAAAAGCACATAAAAGTTTCAAATGAAAAAGCACAAGGTTTTCCTCAAGGTAAAGATGAATTTTCACTATATAGCGAACTGGTGAAATGATGGTTGGACGCTATTTTTCTTTCACTCTTACTACACAAAAAACTTCTTGCAAAAACACGAATTTGCGACTAATGAGATGTTGAGCTCAATGGGGATGCTGGGATACAGAAGTTGCAGTGCTGCAACTTCCAGATGAAACACTTCTGCAGGATGAACGAATATTGTGATCCTCTCGATTCAAATGAAAATCACAAAGTGCAGTGCCCTCCTGACCAAATGGCATCGTTGTTATGTCGAGACAATCTCGTGTGACCTCGTTTTCCAACGCTGTATCCTTCCAATTCTCTAACCAGTCACGGTTCTTTGCAGAATTCTCTCCATTCTCCCCCACACATCCAGTCTCTCACTCTCACAGGATGGGTCTTGTACAATTCGATAAGGAAACCCCTTGCTCTCTCTTTCTCATTTTGGAAAGTAGGTATCAAGGAGATTTTCCTCTCCAACCTACATATACATAAACAATCCAAAGCACTATTATACATATTTTCTTCCAAACTAAATATATAGAACCAATTCGTTAAATGTAATTCCTTATATTCTTTTTTTTTAAATTGCTGTATATGTTCTATTTGGGATACCACTTTATAAAAGGATATGCTTCATTTTTTCCAAAACTCAGCAAGTTGATAATCATTATCCAAATTCACTTCTTTATCAAAGCTGTCTTATCAGATTCTTAATTAATAAATTTGCTATTATTTAATAATGCTTACAACTTCTTAAACATTGCTAAATTTTAAATTTATAAAATATCTTAGAGTTGGTAATAGCTTTAACCACCCGTTGGTATTTAAATTGATATCATAGATATCCTTAGGAACGACGCCGATTTTTCCCAAGAGAAGTCCTATGTTGGATCGTCGTAGGGAATAAATCATTAGGAGAATGGCTCAATAGTGGCCAAGGCGCTCAGCCACGCGATTGCCTTAAAAGCTTCCATCATGACAGATTTCCTGAACGTATCTAACCGTGGTATCACACTAGAGAATTTCACATTAAAATTTTAATGTGATTCACAGGATTCACATTAATTGTTGCTGATATGTATCCTAATGTACAATTTTCGTCAAGAGCTTTTAGAAATCGATTCATTTAGTGATAAAAAAGTGGACTCGAATCACAAAAATTGGTTTAAATAGATTAAAATAGAATAAATACGATTGATAAGTTAATGAGCAAATTAATGAGTGAGCAAATTTTTGAGCAAAATTTGCTCATTAAATTTTCATCAGGTACTACTTTATTGCAGTCATTCGGGTAGTTTCCTCGCCACAATTTTCTCACCAATTTATTCGTTACGTGACGTTATTGTAATGCGTACCCTGCGCACTTAATGTGTTGCTCCTGGCTTACACAACCTGTAACAGAGCTTTTCCACCGTTTTGCTCTGGAGGTTGGTCACCAACGCTAAGACGGCGGTGGACGCTTGTTACTCTCATTTTCTTATACTACCACACTATGATTTAAAGAGATTTGTGTCTCAAAAGTCAAATGTTATAATAAATAAAAATAAATAAATTAATTAATTAATTAAATTGTGATAAAAGGTAGTGCTAATACCTACTATTTATCGCGCACGAGATGGAGAAAGAACAAAAGACCTTGAAAAAGATCGGTGTAGAGGATGAGTAAGAAAAAGGCTAAACAAAAATGTGTTCGATCTACATTTTATATTCCTTCATAAACTTCTAGGATTTCGTGGTCAAATGAGATGGTGGCCGAATTAATTGAGGCTGTACATCAAGAATCCGTCATTTGGGACTACAAATGTCGAGAATACAAAAATACAGGCAGCCGATCTGATGGTTTTCAGGTCGTTTGCGACAAATTTAGTCATCAATCGCCGGAACTCACACCTCAGTTGGGATTTGGGTGATATTGGTTCCCTCATTTTCGTAGTCTTCTTTTGAAAATAAAGCCCTACGATTTGAAGCAGCTCTTTAAATTCCTCCGAAGTCATCCGGAGAAAATTATTATGTCCAAAAAAGTCGCCTCAATGAATTTCAACGACACCTTCTTCTCGCTTAGCGGGTCCTTTTGCACGACATAAAAGTAGCGTACAGAAGGAAAACTTCCTCTTCTTCACTAAAGTCGCACATTTTCGCTCAAACGACTAAAGTGCTTCAAAAACAAAAACATTCATCTGACAACCCGTGTGCCATCGTAACATTAAAAAATTCTAGCAATGTGTCCTGACTAAATCAGCGATTTTGAGTGGTTCTAGAAGTTTTAATGAGCAATTTTTCACTTTAACTTTAATGTGAAATTTTCTAGTGTGTTAACTCTGTACACTAATTCAATCCCCAATCCTGCAACAGTATTCTTTCATGACATGTAATCAAGGAAGTTTTGTAAGTAACGATTTCTCTTAGAGGTTAGAATCAATGTTAAGCCGGTAATTAATGCGGTGAGAGAAAGAAAAAGAAATACATATGAGAAGGCATAGGGTAGAGTAATTCAGAACAATTTCCAGGGAATCCTTTGACACAAGATTCAAGACATAATACCTTCTATAGAGCATACATAAATTCACTCCTTTACGCCGGCCGCTAGACTTTTACTCCGTAGTGCAAATTCTTTAAATAAAATTTAAAAAGATTTTAAATAAAACAGGAGTAGAGAAGTTGAGGCTACTTTGAGCTGTGAGGCTACATTGATATACGATTTTTCGTATATTTCTAAAGAAAACTAAGATCTTAGTTTGATTTAGATCCACATTTGTCATGTCTATCTAAATTGCATAATGTTAAAGCCTATTTTCCTATAGGGTAACGTGTAGTATTTCGGGACACTTTTTAGTACTTTCAAGTTTTAAACAGTTTAACGACTTCTCAAATTATTTTTTTTCTTTGATGGTACAAATATTTATGTTCCTTATGATATCCAGAATAAGATTCTTATCGAAAAATGTTGAAAAATGTATCGTTTTTTATACAAAATAGCAAAAAAAATTAAAGAAGTAAGAGTGGTATATTTCGGGACAGTTGGGTATTTCGAGACAGACAAAAGTCGCTATTATGCAAGTAAATTTCACCGAGTCTGATTATTTACCTTTAAGTAAAAGGTCTAAACTTGACTCTTTTATAAAAATTTTGTTTAAAATTCTCTAGTAAAGTAACTTAAATCGAAAAAAAACTAAGCACTGTTTTTCTGCAAAATTGATCACACTGAAGGTTTTGTAAAATGTGGAATGTGACACTCAAAATTCACGCGTATTTCACGCTTTAAATTAAATAAAATTTCATAAGTTTTATGTTTATCTGATACGCAAAGAGCTTAATATTTCATATAGAACTTAAAAATAATTAGAAAACAAATATTTATGATTTTTTATGTGTCCCAAAATACCCATATTTTGTCCCGAAAAGCACCTTGTCCATACCACACGTTATCCTATATAGAAATATGGAAAAAAAATCGTATATTAATGTAGGTTCACAGCTCAAAGCAGGCCAATTTCCGAAAAGTCTTTTGGAGCATTCGGAATTTGGCTTTCGGAATTTTGGATTTTCGGAATTTTGACCAATTCAAGTTTTTAGCTTTCGGAATTTTGATCCATTCGGGATTTAGGCTTTCAGGATTTTAAACGGGATCCGTTCGAACTAGTGACTTTGATAATATGTCGTAAACCTGGACTGATTGTCTTTTAATTCTTTCGATAAAGAGTCTTGTTAAGCTTAAATAAATTAAAAAAAAGTATTCAAGAACTTGTTCATCTTGTAATCTTGTAAACTTGTTGAACTTGATTTATGTAAAGTTTTTCTTCATTTTTTGGTTCCTTATTTATCAATTTTCAACCGATTTAAACTTATCATCACTTTACATCAAAACTTGACCAAAAATTCGTAGAAATATTAGAAAAGAATTGTTATTACTTATTACTAAATCGAATCGAAATACAATTGTATTGCGCCGAAGTTGCATTACAATATTTCCGTATCCTAATGAGTCGGAAAATACCAAAAATACCACACTCTGAACTGTTTATAAACGATATTAAAAAGAAGCGTACCATGAAGATTGATAATGCGAATATTGCCTTATGAGGGGTTCCCCTAAAGTTCTAAAATCGCTATCTTTAACCATTTGTCCTCTAGCTCTGCAGAACGCACAGCGTAACGTGATTTTTTTTTGAACAGTGAGACTTACAGCAACAACAAAAATTCTGAAATATAATCCTCTAGATTTTATAAAATCAAAAGACATATATGTAGTGCTCTCTCTGGGGAATTCAAGCAATTAAAGAGAGAAAAAACTCTCTGAAAACTTACAAGTTCTAAGCTTAAAATCTGTATTGCTGATGAAAAGAGACAAGTAAATAAGATCCCTGATTCCTGGTCTGTTCCTTATATACTGTGTCACAAATACATAGGAAGTCTTCACTATCATTTCCCATTATATCGCATTCGAAAATGGCATTCAAAGTGACGATGACCCATATTTTTCACATAGAAAATTCCGTCCGAACTCACTCATACAACAGGACTTTACATAACAACACATGTAAAAGCTTCATTTGTACATAATATGTGCACATATATCATAAGGAAATCAGCCCTCAAAGCTTCCAAAATCAGTTGCATGAACAGAGAACAAACTTGGATTTTTGACATATTTCTCTCCAAAAGTGTTTCGTATTTTCTCTCATATGCTCTCCCTTCTGTTTATTCTACTTCCTCTTCGTTTTTCCTCTCAACTGGAAAGTTATGTAATAACTGGGTATATGGGATATGCTCTATAGCACGAGGAGATGGTTATATAGTGCCCACGAATATATACCATCGCGTACTCACCACTTGAGATTTTGTATTGGGGTACGGACCTATGTTACTCTATTAGATATAACTGCATTCCATAGGGTACCCTTAGTAAGAGGCGCAATACCAAAATTCTTTATTTCTTTTCTATCCTTTTCACAAATATAAAGATTTTTTTTATTAAAAATCCTGGTGAAAACCATGAAGATATATGTGGTTCCCTGACAAAATGTAGATCATGTGTCTCTGAATTGGTTCCTATTTCCCAGAAATTCAATTCACATGCTACTTCATTTCCATTCTATGAACTCAGATAAAGTGTCAACAGAATTCTCATTCTTCACTGTTCCTTAAGCAAATATCTACCCATAGGAGCAGAAAGAGCAGAAACGTTTGATGAACTTCCTCCGTTTTACCGTCTGCCAATATTGATCCTCCGAATCCTATGCACAGAACTTTAGTCCTCCTATGAAATCTCAAATAAATTTATACAGTTGGAATAGATTTATACCCGTATACGAGGAAAGAATTTATAGGCGTTACCTCATTGCAAAGCGGAAGTTTGTTCTTATTCTGTTGCATTTTCTTTTCAAACTCCCATACCGCTTCCTTAATCACTTAATATAGATGGAAAAGTTGGAACTGGAAGAATAAATACTATCCTGCAACTTCAGAATCAATATCGAAATAGGGACACTGCAAACTTATTGACAGAATGCCAGGAAATTAAATGTTTCGACACATGTACGTTGACGATTTTTCTAAACTTCTTAAGCCAAATTTAGGTTTTTTTTCCTAGCTAAAACTTTACCTATACTGGATTGTTATTTTATCACCAAAGTACATTAGATAATGCATTTAAAGAATCGAAAAAATCTATTCGCAAATTCTCAAGGTAAAATTTATACCTAATAGGTAATCATCTTTTCCTTGAAATACTACTAAAGTAAAAATACTTATGACACGATAAGAAAGGATAGGCCACATTATAGCTGAGCTTAGTTAACTTAATTAAGTTGACAAACATTTAACAAATACAGTAGACTCTCGCTAATTCGGCTCTTTTAAGATCGGGCTACTTTTTAATTCGGGCGGCAGTTAAATTTGAAAAAAGTTTATTGACGTTTTTCAAGTTTGACTATCATTATCGAATTAAGCAAATATGCCAAAATTTTCCACGGTTTGTCTTAGTTTTGATCTGATTTTGCATTATTAAGAATATTTAATGCAATTCACAATAAGTACGAGTAACTAAACTTAATATGAGTGCGCAAATGAACAGGAAATCGTTGCATTTCAAATAGTTTGATGTTCGAATTTCTCTCTATTTCGGTTGACATTTCAGTCCCAAATGCCCAAATTTGAGTCTACTGTAATTCTTTAAAATAAATAGTTGCCTAAAGTGCCCTACTGTCTTCTATCTTTTAGTTTACAATAATTTATTTAATCATAATTACGCTGCTCATTTCTAGTGAAAATTGTAATTATTTAAAAAAAAAATAAGTTTTTGATTCTATTACATTCTATAGTTATTAACTCTTTTTTGGAGGTAGTCTAAGTCCAAACATTACCACATCTCATGACCAAAAAATCGCATTTGAAGATTTGAAGGTCAAGGTTTAACTACTTTGGAAGGGGTCCCGGTCTAAATCTCAAAAGCTAAAATCCCGAAAGCCAAAATCCCGAACGCCAAAATTCCGAAAGCCAAAATCCCGAAAGCCAAAATCCAGAAAGCCAAAATATCGAACGCCAAAATCCCGAAAGCCAAAATCCCGAATTGTTAAAAGTGTCATAGTTACTCCCACGATTGCACCTGCGCTTTGCGGAGGCAAAGGGAAATTTTCTGAGTCTTGGGAAATTATTCTACACATTATCCTCTAAAATTTCATCCCTTTTAGGATTTTCAACATTCGCTATTTTGGCTTTCGGGATTTTCGCTTTCGAGATCTTGGCCCTTTCGGGATTTTGGCTTTCAGGATTATAGCTGCCTCCTTTGGAAGGCCTATTTTTCAACCGATTTTGATTTTTCGGAAAGGCCTTGAAATTTCCAACCCGGCTGCATTATGGTCACAGTCGGTAATGAATCAGTTTCTGTGTTAGCCTTTTGGATGGTGAACATCTCCGTGAAAAATTGTGAAAAAGCTCAAGTGAAGTGCAGCAGTAAATTTTCCCACCTGTACGTTATTTTTCCTCCAATTCGAAACCTGATGAAGAGGACATTCATCCTTGAAACGTCGTGAAGAATTAAAGAGTAAAAATCAAGAGAGGTCTAATTTGCCGTCCACTATCTGCTGAATCAGTTAAGTACTCATAAATGACCTAACTTTTTTAAATAGTCTTTTGTTTTATCCGCCAACTTTTTACCCATCTAGAGGCCAAAAGGTAAAAGATACGAATTTCCAATTTTCGGTGAACACCCTCCCC
The DNA here is from genome assembly GCF_024763615.1 of Phlebotomus papatasi. Lineage (NCBI taxonomy): Eukaryota > Metazoa > Arthropoda > Insecta > Diptera > Psychodidae > Phlebotomus > Phlebotomus papatasi. The sequence continues at coordinate 93,062,788 of NC_077223.1, forward strand.
CCACATAAGCCAACCCAATGATCATTACTATAATTTTATTTTCCCCGCACCCCCCTCTAACCCCACCAAAACCATAATTCGGTTTATTTCGAAAACACCTTCTACAATTTCTTTTAGTCTTGGATATATCTTGAAGGCAATCCAGGTGAATATTTTAACCAATGTGTCCTATGACCAAAAAAAGCGCCATCTTGAATTTCTGAAGGAAAAAGTTTAATTAATTTGGAAGGCCTATTTCAACAGATGTGGTTAAGTTTGATTCTTTTAGAAAGGTCTTGAAATCAGTTAAATATTCGTAAATGACTTCTCGTTTTTACATTTTTTGTTTGTCCATATGCTTGTAGCTCATGAATATAGAATGATATTTTATTTACTAATTTTTGATTTTGAAATGCTTTTGTGATTTATGAATCAATTTATTCGCAAATAGACCATTAAGCACCAAAAGATCATGTGAAAAACTAATTTACGGAGAGCTTTACCTCGCGAATTCGAGCATTCCGCAGAGCTGGCATATTTTGTCATCTCTTTTTTTCAGTTTTTTAAAGCAAATAAGGTAAAGTGCCCTCAAATCGACCGGTTCCTCAATTCGACCGGTAGAATTATTTATATTTGCACTAATATTTGGCGTATGATCTAACATTAATCGGTCAATTATTCCGAAATTATTATTATTAGAAATTCACCATCAAACATTCTAATATTGCCCACCGGTCGACTCGAGGAACCGGTCGGCTTGAGGGCACTTTACCTTACCTCTTGATCAGAAAGTATGCATAATATTATTTTTTATAATAATAAAGATAATATTAAAAATAACAATGTTTCTTTATATCTTTGTAAATTAGGCTCAGGCCTCGATATAACCATGGAGTAATGACCAGCGCACAATAACTTTTGTTTGTAAATATGTTTTCAAAATTTCCCATGAGAATGAGCGAGATGACTAGATCTAGATCTCACTCACTCTCATTGAAATGTCAAAAACATGTTTATTAAACAAAAGTTATTGTGCGTTGGGCATAATACAAATGCAAGAGCGTTTAGTTACAAGTATTTTTGAAAGACGTTGCAAGACATGTCGGTCAATTGGTTTTGTTGGGAACCAAGTTCCCTGGGTCAAACAAACTCAAGAGATAGTGGACTGTATTTATTTTTATCAACTGGACTGCAAGGACTTGATTAATTATGGCGACGACTGATTGGTGATTGTCTGAATATTTCAATAAATAATTATGTTTGTTGATGATCCCTAAAATATAACCTACATTTTAATTTATTTCCTTAAAAAAAGATAATTCAATTCTTACTTTAACTCAAACGGCCTCCGTTTGCTTCCATCAACCTCAAGCTATTTCACGAGTTTACAACCTGTAATTTAATAATTTTCATACTATCGCCATATTGAATTTCTCTAATTTTCTCTTTCAACCTACCAAATTATAAAACTCTTTATCCTGACTCAGGACCTAGCTTGATCGTCTCCCAAGGAGTTCAACCAAACCTATACAATAAATTCTACTAAGTTACATAGGTTTTTAACATGAGAAAATATCCTATAACTTACGCAAATTTCTTTCCCGAAGGAATTACACAACTGCACGTCACGCAACGCTTTTCACAAAAAAACTGACAAATGTACCGGAAGGGCTTACATAATAAATTTTCAAATATTTCCGCCAGTTGGCGCTCGCGTTTCCAACAGGTTTATTGGAGTAAATATTATCATACATCAATAGGGGGATGTGGGGCTATTTTGAGCAGTGAGGCCACATTGATAATAATAATAATAATAACTCAAAATAGTCTCGCTCAACTCAAAATAGTCCCGCCTCTTCCCTTTTTTTAGGAAAATTTTTCAAATTTTATATTTTTTATCATACCAGAAGCTATAGGGTAAAACCGTCAAATAATTTTGTCAGATATCTTTAAAACATCTGCAGAAAATATCTACACCTCTGCCGAAAATCTGCCGAGAAATCTGTAGATATTCCTACGAATTTTATTTGGGCTTGGGACAAAATTCGTCAGAAATTTTTGCAGATTTTCTGAAGAATCCTGGTGCATACTCTGACGAATTCTTGTAGATATTTTGCCGATTTTCTGTAGATTTTTCTACATTACAGACTTTCCGGACAGATGTGTCAGAAAAGATGGAATATTCTTCACTGAAATTTGCAAAATTAAATAGAGTTATTCTTGGTGATATCACAGTGCTTATATAAAATAAAGAAATCTGCAACACCGTGTTATAAGTAGAGAATAGTGAAGTGAAAACTTTAAGCAGAGTGTCGACCTAAATTTCGCGTTTTTGTATCATTCAATTGGCGATTTTTAAGAAATTTGTATTTTTGCTTAAATCTTTTTACTCATCTAAAATGTTTAATCGGAAATGCTTGTTAAGCAGAGCATACCATTTTCTTTGTAACTTCTACAGTTTCTTGAGAAATCAACAATGTTTTTGTTGGGGCAATGGAGACTATGCAGATTTCTTATGCACAAATTCTGCCGAAAATCTACAGAATTTCTCTAAATGTACTAGAATATACCGTTACAATTCAAAAAACCTCTGAATAAAATCGGCATGTAGAGCAATGATTTGACGGTAAGTGTGCCAAATTTCGGCATAGTTGCATGCAAGCGTCAAAGTCTTAAGTTGGAAATGTAATATTTTAAATTCAAATTGATTTTTTTTATTCTTTCTTCTGAAAGAGTGTTGCATGGAACCTTGTAAAGAGTTTACCGTCTTTATTTACTCTAAAATCATTCTTATTACAATTTAAAATGAATAAAAATATAAATATAGCTTTGGTGACCTATTTCGGCCACCTTCATTCTCATAGTTTCTTGCCCTTCGGGAATTCTTCCAATATCTTTTTCACGTCATTTCGTTTATCGAATTTTTTTTGTTATTCTTTTGCATTGTATAATCTCTAGAGTATACGTAAAATTTAAAAGTTCATGAAAATTCGAAGAACAAAAAAGGTGGCCGAAATTACAAGCTGGCCGGAATTTGGCACACTTAAATTAACCTTGTGATGGATTTTCTAAGCTTTGAACTTTTCGTTGTTTTTTGTTTATCGGTTTTATTATTGCATTTTGGTCAGTCAGAGGTTGCTCGTCTTCAAAGGATTATACAGCTAAATAATTTTCAACAGCAAATTTAGTTCGCAAAATGCTTTTTTTGGTTATCTGAAATTTATTGTATTGAAGACGTCTTACGTATATTGCCCTTTAATAGTAAATTCCGTTAATGAGGCCAAAATATGTGGTATATGGGTTTCTATGAAAATCTAGGAAGGAGAAACGCCTTCGGATTTTTTCTATTGAATCAACATGTAATATAGGGTAAAAGTTAGGTTTATTGCAGATGTGGGTGTCTCATCGTGGGAGGGTGACATTTAACGATATTTCATTGTACCCACCACAAATTGTAATTTAGTCTCATTCATCAATTTTATGTAAAATGGCATATATACATACAAGGATGTTTATAATTTTCAATTAGCAATTATCATCTAAATTTTTAATGAACCGTTTTGATAGGTTTTCCTGGAATGGCTCGAAGGGTGCGCGAGAGTGAGAGGGAGTGAAAGTGCAGTTTTCTGAAGATGGTTGTCCTTTAATAAGGACAATTTATGTGGGCTCATTCGGTCTCGCATTTTCCTTTCAGAACATCATGTAGTTCGCGACATCTGTATGGAAGAAGATGATACATTTTAATGTTGACAGTGGAGACGCCCGGTATGTTGCCATAGATTCTTCTCTGCGTTTTCTCCACGTTTACCCCAAAAGGGCTTTTTTTCTGCAAGTCCTGCCAGATTTTTTTCACACTTTTATGCAATTGCAGTGATTAAAATTTCAGCAGAAAGATGCAAAAAATGCTTGAAGGACTCCAGGAAGAGATAAAATTGATCAATTTTCGGAGAATACAGAGAAGAGAAAAAAAGGGTAGCTCGGGTAGCTCCCTGTCTGAAGAGTTATTGAAGGCAAAGAGGAAAATGCGTGGGAAAAGTGTGATTACTTCCACATTAAAAACCCATTTTGTGGTTCATTCTCCTTTTCAGTCACTGGATTTATCCCCTTACACCTTTCTCCCACTTCCACGGGGGGATTTCCTCAATGCACATCATTTCAAAGTAAATCCGTAAACAAGCATGAAACGAGAACGCCATTTGAGACACAACATTTTTCTACCTCATCCACACCACACACAGAATCACCCACATGAATTTTGGGGCGTGTTCTAGAATGTGCGAATTTGCCACGGGCCTCCCCCTGCAGAGGGAGTGTGACCAAAGAGTTGCAACTGAATGGGGTGGTTGGGTGGATTGAAAACTCACCTCTCTTGCCATTACGACATCCTCTCAACAGAACACAGTCGGGGGCGCTCGAAGCCCCCCAGCTGCATCAAAGATGTCCATGCAAAAAAAAAAGGTGTCGCGCCCCCGCGTTGCAACCCACCCACTGTGGTGGTGTGATCCTTTCTTGGACGACCTGCTTCGTATATAGCCTTGTCTCGCGAAAAACAGCACTTTTATGCAGTGTAGTGTCCTTTTTTGCCAATAAATCCCACACACATACACAACCCCATACACATTCGCGCACAGACACACACACACAGGCACACGCGCGACAAGAGAGGAGCCCTCGAGAAAAAAAAGCCCTCTCCCAAACCTCCCTCGAAAAGTGTGTGAAAACCACAAGACGGCTCCACACACAATCCACCAAGATCCTTTCCTCAAGTTTCTTCAGCACTATTCACCACACTGCCCTTTCACCTTGTCGTGCACATTTTGTCACCACAATGCTCACCCTCCATGTCGCGATTTTCACTGATTTTTGTGAAATTTTCACACCTACGTACTCCAGCACGGTATTCCTGGCACACAAGTGACATCTGCCGCGCCTTCTGCACACCACCCACTGGCATGTCCTTTTCGTTAAGGACGAACAATACCGGAGGCGGTTCAACCCCTTATCCTGCATTAGTCCCATGCCAAATAACAAAATCCTACCCCTGTCTACTAAAATCATTCCAAAAATGTTTAATATTCATCCTTTTAATCCTTCTACAAGGACAAAAATTAATATAATTCCTTTTATATATCAATGTCCTTTCGTTGAATTTTATAGTAAAATTTCTATAGAAATTTTATGCGTGCGCAATGGCGGGAATACGAAAACTAGGATAGACAGAGATATCTATTCAAAGTCATTTTTAGTATTTCAATTGGAAATTATTTTCTGAACTTTTTGATTCTCTTTTCACCACAAAATAAAAACTAAAATAAATTTGTTGTTACATTAATAATGGACGAAAGTAGTAACATCATGCTATAATTAAATTTTCAATAGAAGTTTTAAAGAGATAACAGATGTAATGAATTGAATAAATATGATTTAGCATAAATTAAGTTTTTATACTTTTCCAAAAAAAAAGTAGAAAGATACTAAAATAACCCAAATATACAGTGGGACCTCGATATAGTCAATCTCCATTAGAGTCAACAGCTATTTTTTTACTCTACGGACTCCGATAGTGGCAACTTGGACCCAAATTGACTCCTATAGAGTCAACTTTTCTTTTATTATTGAACTAATAATATTACGGTGGGATCTCGATAAAGTCAACCCCCGATAGAGTCAATCTCTAATAGAGTCAACAGCTATTTTTTTACTCTAGGGAATGCGATAGAGTCAACTTGGTCCCAAATTGACTCCGGACCCTCCACACGGTGACTTAGTACCCTCCACACGGTAAGGGATCTTATAATACGAAAAAACTTCTCAATTTTTAGATTTTTAGAAAAAATCTAAAAATTTAAAATTTGGAGTTTAAGGGGCTCTACACATTACGAGCAATTTTCTTAAAAATGCATTTTTTTTTTTTGACGAAAATGACTCCCAATCGTGTAGAGGACATTAAAGCAAAACATATTGAACTTTAAATGCTCGTAAAAAATAGGTCACTGGTGATCTATCGTCCTACAAAAAGGATTAAGAAGGCGGACTCCTTGAATCAACCTCATCCAGTTTTGACGACTCTCAGCCAGTACTCCCAGCTGTTTAAAGACACTTTCTACTACGTCAATCCACGATTTTCTGGGGCGTTCTCTCATCCTTATCAGTTCAGCCTCAATGTTTAGTAGGTTTCTGGGCATTCTTTCATCTGGCATTCAATGGCCATAACAAATTTTTGTCATTAATATTACTCGCTTAGGGTGGAGTCTACACTTATGGATGCTATACACTTATGGACAGCGTGAAAAAATCTTAAGTTTTTACGTAAAACAGATTTTGAAAAGTTATAAAATTATTAGTTTATGTTGTAATTAACACTTTTTTTGATTTTTCGAAACCTGTTCAGTGTAATAACTTAAGATTTTTGCGTTGTCCATAAGTGTATACAACATCCATAAGTGTAAATTCCACCCTACATTTGTTTTATTTATCGGGTTTTTTCGTCGATTCAATTTAATTTTGAATTATCGCTTTGTTATATTCAGAATCTGCTGAGAAAATTTATTTATTTTTCTGGCTATAATTTCTTTTTTCTTGGAGACCCAATTATTTTTATATTCCACTTTTTCTAGCAAACACTTACGACCTTTACCCTGTTTATCACTTTTTTGCTGACCAAGATGTCATATCTATTTTAAAAATTAATTTCATTAGGATATCAGCCTTACCATGCTATCACATTAGGTTTATCACAATTTAATTTTAAATTCAATTGAGCCAATTAAGCATTATAAGATTTCTAAAATTTACATGAAAATTCTCACAGCCAGGAGGCCAGGACACATTTTGCAAGAAATTTGCTCAATTTTAAATGGTGCCGCGAGATTTTTGATTGTAAATGACTCCAGAAAATGTGTAGGTAATAGTACTTAAAATGCTTTATAAGTCACTTATCTGTTATGCTTAAGAATCCCCAAAACCAGAAGAAAGGGTTGTAGGCAAGGTTGCTCATGAAGAGACTCCCAACTGCAATTTCTTGACACAACAATTTCCTTCGAATTGCTATGGAGGAACTCAGTAAATTACTCCCGATACTGAAGCTTCACTCGCGTACAAATTTATCACTAATCACTGTACTTATTTATTTTTGGTCACAAATAATAATTTATTACGAGTAAATAAATTTAATAAGAACAATTTGGTTTAAAAGGCTACTTGTTTAACTGCAATAAAATTGAAATTAATGAGCAATTTTAACATTTTAACTCTTTCCGGACCTCAGCATATGCTGCAAGCCAGTTTCACAATTTTTTAATCAAAAATATCTAAGCTCAGGAATTAATTGAGGTCCTACAAAAAATATCTTACATTTGGACATCCTTATAGTTTATAATCATCCACAAGAATAGGATTTTTATCAGTTCTGAATAATTAAAAAACATTGTTTTTCACAGAACATTCATATGCTGCTTTGGGTACTCAGAGTCCCAAAAGAGACGAAAGAGTTAAATTGCTGAATTCAAATTTAATTGAGCAACCACATTTATGTTATTTTAGCACGTTTAAACATATTTTGGAGGGCCAAGTATTAGTTTATATCAATAACTAAGCGAAAATCATAGCTCATCTGATAATTAAAATGAATTTTCAAATTGAAAAAATCCTAGTGTGATAGCACCGATAGCACGGTTATACATATCCAAGCTAATGCCAAAATATTTTTTTTCTTATTTGTTTTAGTTAAAATGTGGATGATAATAGTTATGTAGCAATAGAAATAAAAAGTGTATTTGTATTTAAAACCAGGGTATGAATTCTGAGATGCGTGAGTTTTTCACGTGAGAAACTCACGGTTTTTAGATTGCTTCCTGTAAGCGTTTGATGAAGCTTTCACAAAAAGTGTCACGTGAAACACTTACAGCATCTAACAATTCACATGAAAGTTTTTACGAAAGCTTGACAAAATGCTTACTAAAGGTGACCTCAGAGCCGTGAATTTCTCACGTGAAAAACTCACGATCTCAGAATTCATACCCAGGACTAAATAGGACTATGGGAAGTGGGGCACCTTTGAAATTGGAATTTTTCACCTATTTTTAAAGAAAATTGAGCCTTATCATGAACTAATTTAGCTGCACAGACTAAGAAGCTAATTACATTATGATGGCTCAGTTCCATTTAAACATAGGAAAAAGAAGCCCAATTTTAAAGCTGCCCTACATTCAAAGGTGCCCTACTTTCCCCTAAACTAAGAGAAATATAATTTAATTTAAATTGAAATGGATTTAAATTTGATATTAATAAATTTTGATGATAAAATAATAGGATTCTAAAGATTATGCACAATCCAGCTATTCGAGCTGCTTCCAGCTCATGCTTATGTCCGTTGAAGAACGTGATGAATTTCAAAAGTCTGCTGGAAATGTTAACGAACCCATGAGTTGGGACTCAAACTCCACTTTTGGGCGTTGAACCACTGGAGCTGCTGGACAGGTACTAAAAATGAAGATAAGTGCCAGTGCTGCCCCTCCCGGACTGTGACCGTCTCAGGAAGTACAGTGAATAATGTCGTGGCACAGTTTAGTGTTTTTGAATGTGCTATTTTTAATTTTAATTAACAGCCACCACACGACTGCCCAAGAGACTCAGAGGCCATGGTACGAGTCTCTTCCTGCGGTGGCTATGGACTACAAAGTCCACATTGATGCTGGCAAGGAAGACTGCTACTTCCAGTACGTCCAACCGGGATCAACATTCTACGTCAGCTTTCAGGTGAGATGAATAGCACTACTGCTGCCTTGACTTAATCTCCAATTGAGTGATTTTATTGCTCTGGGTCCATAGGTCATCCGTGGTGGCGATGGCATGGCTGGTTTTGCCGTACGCCATCCAAATGGTGCCATTGTGCATCCTTACCAGTGGCAACCGTCATCTGAATACTCAGATCAGAGCTCAACAGGTGGCTACTATTCCGTATGCGTGGACAATCAATTCTCCCGTTTTGCCGGCAAACTCGTCAATATCTACATCACTGTGATACGGTACGATGAGTGGGACAAATATGCCAAGGAAATTGAGGAGCTTCAGCTGAACATCCACAACTTTACCAGTACAATCAACACAGTTCAGCGCAATATCAACGATATGCTTCAGTATCAATCGCATTCCCGGAGTCGCGAAGCTCGGGACTTTGCTCTGTTAGCAGACAACAATGTCTACGTCCAGAAATGGTCCCTAGCCCAAATCCTCGTAATACTCGTGACTACCACCATTCAGGTGTACTTCGTGCGGAAGCTCTTCGACATCAAGACCGGCTCCAGTCGGAGTCGCATCTGAGATTAGAAGCATCTTCCACATTTTCCATGTACTTAAGGCTCAAATGTGTATGTATATGCTCTTTTATTTACACAAAATTAAATACATTTTTTATTTTTGTCTATTTGATCTTTTTTTTCTGCACAAAAACAAAAACTATCGTTAACAAGTCAACATTTTTGAGGGATATTAGTGTTAAAATTTTCTTCTTTCCTCCCACACAAATTCTTATCACATTTTGTTTCTTCTAACACTTTCTATTTCCTTCATTCGTGTGCTGAACTCAAAGGGATATCTTCATTATTTTTTTCGGGGGAATGTTCATTTCTTCTTCTGTGCCTCCAAGTAAGTGGCAGTGAAAGTAAGAAGTCGGTAGCGTTGTTTGAGATTGCGAGCACGAACATGTGGCGAAGCCACTTCTTCTGTATAATTGCCCGGGAACCATCCATGAGCCCCATCCCGAATCCTTTCACCATGGTACCATCCTGCAATGAAAAAAAAATTTTAAATCACTGATTTCTTGTCCCTTTTTCGGGCATGTTCCTCACCATCTGCCATCTTCCTCGTGACATTGACTATATCTCCAGGATCCAGAGAAAGCTCATCCGGCTGAGTAGCTTGATATTCGTGCCTCACAATCACTTGAGGGCAGTCCCATTGTTCGTAAAGAGTCTCATCAGGATTATCCGACGAAGGGGGCTCCGTCGCTTGAAGCCACCTCTGTCGATCCGTCTCTGATTGGCAGGACAGAATCTGAAAAAAGTGAAAGTTATTTTATAAATAATTTGCGCCAAATTTCTTAATAGACTGGAGAAACAATGATGAAACATATTTCATGAAATATCAAATTGCCTATATTCAGGCACTTTTTTTTTTCAAAGAAAAGTTCATAAAATTTTAAATTTATAAAAAATTATAAATTTATCTAAAAATTTCGGAAAAATTCGGGGAAAACTCAAGTCAATTTCGTCAGAAAACCTATGGGAAACCCAGAAAACTGACAAGGAACATGAGGAACCCAGGTAATCTACGGAGAACCCGGGGAACTCATGAATTTTTAGGGAACCCAATGATCCCAAATTGGCATGGCTCGCACAGAGTGAACCTTTAACACTTGGAAGGACCCTAGTGGCAGCCGCTGCCAATTTAGTTTTCAATTTAATTTTTTATAGTGAAGAATATATTATTTCACCTGGAGGCCTGATCGAATGCGTGCAGAATTTATCTGGCTATTTTTTCGTTATAAAATTTTTAATAAAAATTAAATATTAATGTAAATATATTGCAAAAACAAAAAACTGCACTCGGAAGGACCAAGTGGCAGTTGCTGCCATATGCACTGTATATGGGAGTTTGACGTTCTGCAGATGTAATTTTATTGATTGTTAGTGTATAAAAGCATTAAAAGAACAAATTGAAAGTGTTTTTGCAAATTATTGAGAAGAATTATGGGAAATATTGAATTGGGAAATACGAATAATTTTGGGAATTATTCAATTTTTCTCTTACTTCCCAAAGCTCAAATCCATTTTGTTAAGCGAAGTTAATAGAAAATAGTTAATAGTATTAACTATTGTTCATAAAGTAGAATTTTTGCTTTGAAAAATAAGAGAAAAATTGAAACATTCAAAGGCTGCCGCATCCAAAGGCACACCACTTTCCCTGACTCCATGATTCTGATAAAGATGAAAACATCGAATGGTTAAAAATCTTTAGATACAGTACCCAAAGAAATAAAATTTCTGGTTCAGACACCAGAAAAGAACTGACTAAAGCTCCGAATGTTAAAATGTAATTAAAAATATCAAAATATTATGTAAAATTTGATAAGTGGCAGCGGCTGCCACTTGGTCCTTCCGTGACACTTTTAGTTAGGGTTCTACGAAGTGTTAAACAACGCAAATTTTCTCTTTATTTGCAAAGAGCTAGTTCGTCATTTCTTAACCATAAGATAGATAATTATTCAGCTCATCAAACGAGATGAGAAATAGTAAGTCAGATCTTTGCAAACAAAGCGAAAATTCGCATCGTTTGAAGGTTCACTCTGTGCGAACCATGCCTACATTCCCCTATGTTTTATTTTACTACTCAAACTCAAAGAGAGAGCAGTTATATAATCGACTTTTTTTTTCAACTTCTCACTGTTCTGGAGCTTAAACGGTAAGAGATATCGACTTCTGGTCTTCGATGACCCCTCCTTAAATGACATTATCTCGTACCCAACCTCTTTACTTTTTCCCCCTCTCCTTTCGTACGTTCCCTATCGATCAAAAATATGTGAAAAATGAGGTTTTTCCAATTTTGCAAAAAATTGGCCCAAGCTTTTTCAATGATTTTTGGATATGTCTTAGAGCTAGTCCTGGCGAACATTTCGTTCAAACATATCAATGACCGGAAAATTCTCCATTTTGAATTATTGAAGGTCAAAGTTCAATCACTTTGGAGGATCCGTTTTTCAACCGATTTGGTTAAATTTGGATTTTTTGGAAAGATATTGAAATTTTGAACCCGACTGCATCGGTCATAATCGGTAATGAACCGGTTAAGTATCGATTTTTAAATAATTTTACATCCCATATTATTAACATTCCCGAAAAACAAAGTTTTTCCAATTTTGCAAAAAATTGGCCCAAGCTTTTTCAATGATTTTCGGATATGTTTTAGAGCTAGTCCAGGTGAACATTTCGTCCAAACATATCTATGACCGGAAAATTCGCCATTTTGAATTATTGAAGGTCAAAGTTCAACCAATTTGGAAGGCTCATTTTTCAACCGAATTGGTTAAATTTGGATTTTTTGGAAAGGTACTGCAATTTCGAACCCGGTTGCATCGGTCATAATCGGTGGTGGATCGGGAAAGTAACGGTAATAGCTCTGTTTTAAATATATAATAAAAAAAACTTTTGTTCGCACTTGTTCAGTCTTTTGACTAATATAAAATTCAAACGGTAAGAGTAATAAACTTCCAGTCTTTGATGACCCCTCCTCAAATAACATTATCTCGTACTCAACCCCTTTATTATTCCCCCCTCCCCTTTCGTACGTTCCCTAACTCCCAAAAATAGGTCAAAAATGAGGTTTTTCGAATTTTTCTCAAAATTGGCCCAAGCTTTTCCAATGATTTTTGGATATGTTTTAGAGCCGGTCCTGGTGAACATTTCGCCCAAACATACCTATGGCCGGAAAATTCGTCATTTTGAATTATTGAAGGTCAAAGGTCAACCACTTTGGAAGGCTCATTTTTCAACCGATTTGGTTAAATTTGGATTTTTTGAAAAGGTTACTGCAATGTCGAACCCGGCTGCATCGGTCTTCATTGGTAATGAATCAGTTAAGTACCGATTTTTTGCTTTTCAAATGCTTTTGTGATTTATGAATCAATTTGATCTCTAGTAGATCAGTGATTTCAAAAGATTATGCAAAAAGCTAATTCACCGTGAGCTCTGTCTCGTGAGTTCGAACATTCCGCAAAGCTGGGACGCTTTGCCATCTCTTTTTTCAACATGGTACACCTCCAGTCCATCCAGTTTGCTTTCTTTTCTTTTTATTACATTCTTCTTTTAGTCAGGAAGAATTTAAAAAAAAAAAGTTGGCATATTATTAAGGAAAAATTTTTACGCTTTTTTTGTTATACAAAATGGTCAAAAACGCTAAGACGGCGGTGGACATAAATTTTGTTTGATAAGTTTTTCTTGTAATATACAGGTCCAATTAGACTTCAATTTTGCTTAAAAATAAAGTTATTATTTATTTTAAATACTTGGTTCAGATGTTTTTTTTAAATGACTTATGTCTGGAGCACAATAACTTCTGATTGTAAGCGTATTTTCAAAATTTTTTATAAGAGTGAACGAGATGACCAGCTCTAGATCTCACTCACTCTCATTGAAATGTCAGAAATATGTTTACAAAATAAAAGTTTTTCTGCGCTGGACATTATCCTTCAAAGTTTTTTCTAAATATTTTTATTATTAAGTTGTTAAGGCTTTATGTCCAACGCACAATAACTTTTGTTTTGTAAACATGTTTTTGACATTTCAGTGAGAGTGAGTGCGATCTAGATATAGTCATCTCGCTCTCTTTCATAGAAAAATTTGAAAACATGTTTACAAACAAAAGTTATTGTGCGCTGGTCATTATTATTATATTTTGTTTGGTGTGCTTAGTGCATTTGGTCCTACTTCTCAGGAAAATGTTTTATAAACAAATCCAAAACCCCATTTAAAAAGTTTCTTATCTTGCCTTACAACAATTTTCAGCAATAAAAATAAAAACAGTACAATTATTTCCGTGAAAATAAATAAAAATGTTCTTGCATCATACTCTTTCTCTTTCAAAATGGAAAAATTTGCATTGTGCTGTAACTTTGTGAGTTGTCATGCTCATCCATCTACGAGATAAATAGCAAAACTTGCTCCAATTATTATGCCATTTACTAATGCAATTAAATATCTAAACTCGGGGAACTCCAATGAATTATTTAGCGGAAAATATGAATTATACAATTTTATGAATTTCGCATATTTCTGCAAAGCACGTTAAAAATAACTGAAGATTTATTTGTGATACTTTATGATACGTTGAATCTTCATGAGTTATTTATGTCTCTCTCGCTCGTAATATCTCATTTGCAATCAATGCAAACAAAATACTGTTCAATATTTAACAAAACGTCCATGCGGAAAAAAATTGTTAATGACTTTTCCTCACTCACCATTTCAACAGTCTTTCCCTCGTGATTCTCCAGGAGAGTCATCAGGATGAGATGTTTACCGGCAAGAGCAACATCTTTTGTAGGCAACTGAGGTATTACATCTCCAGAGGACACTGTCAACATGGATCTAGGGCAGTAGTCGAACACCAAGAAGTTCTCATCGCTGAAGAAATAAATTGACAAAGATTAGCTGCTGTTTGCTTGGCAGTAATCTTATAAGGGCTTACCTTTTCTTTTTGGTGAGAACTAAGAGATCAGTAAAGAGAAAGACATAGATATTGGACTTGCTGAATTTCTTCCCAAAAGTCAGTTTCCCATCGTCTCCACGCCAGATGAGATGTGTCAATTCTCCACGGCGCACGAGTGTCCGGGAGAGACCATTTGGCGCCGGAATACCCACGGGAACAATGGAAAAGGGACTGATACTGGTGGGAAATTCAATTTGGCGCGAAATGTACTGCATCTCATAAGCCTGTTCCGATCTATTGGCCGCATCATTGCACTGAGCCACAATCTTGTTTAAAATGGCCAGTGTCATCTTCCAATTGTCATACTCATCATCATCCATCTTGAGCTTACTCAAAACAGCATCAATAAGCAGTGGCAATCGCGTTATCCTCTGCATGGGCAACATGAGGAAGGAATGTAAACTCAGACCACAACAAACAGGATCAGCTTCGAGAATATCAAGGGCTTGGGTGAAATTGCGATTGGTATCCTTGAGTCTTCTCAGTGTCCTATCCAATCGCACTTGATGCTCACAATACTGCACATAGACATGAAAATACTTCTCCGCATGCTTATAAACACTGTGACTCAGTCCCAGTAGCATAATATTGTCCTGCCAACAATTCTCCAGATCACACAAAAGTCGATCTGAGCACTCTTGGACGGGAATGGTATACGAGAAAAGAGTTTTTCTATCAGCACTACTCAGAACAGTTGTATCTCTAAAGGATGGATCATTCATAAAGTGTGACTTGAGGAGATTCAGTGATTTTAGGTAGGATGCCTCCGAAGTTAGAATCTCAAATTTTGCCTCCTGCAGGCGTTTTTCCGTGGACGTGAGTGTTGCTGTTGACAGAGAAAGCATCACATTAACCATTTTGCTTTCCCATTTCCTACCTCTTCAATAAAAATCCACCGTAGGTGGTCAATGGCAAATACAAATTATTAAATTATTCAAATTAATATGATCATGATCTTGAAATACAGCAGCATCACTGAATTTACAACCTACTCTTCCCAAGCTTCTCCAGATGATCAAGTGACATTCACCTGTATTTTTTGTTGAAAAGAAATTTGGGAAATATTGTTTTTCGAATATAATGGATTTTTCAACTTACACAGATACTGATAACCTCGTAAAATAGTTCGTAAATGTTTGTGAATTTTTATTGAGAACTTAAGAAATGTTCGAAAATCTATTAAAAAGTTCGTAAAAGTTTGTACTTTTTCACAAACATTGATTTTAACTTGAGCAGTTTACGAACACTTCTTGTTCTTTTATAAACATTTATTCGTACATTTTTTTCCTGGCAAAACTTTACGAACAAATGACGAAATCTCAAGTACACTTTCTGAGTTTACAAACATTTACCAAAAAAAAAATATTTTGCAAAGAACAAGAAAATGCTTTTCAAGTGATGATCTTACGAACAAATTTTATGCACAAACTTTTGCGAACTTTTTAGTCGGTTATAATTATAAACATTGCTTAACTCTTCTTTCGCGTCTTTAGGGTCATATATGACCCGGGGAAAAAAGTTTCTTTTTGGCTATTTACATTAATTGAAATCTAACTGGAGTCTTGAGAAAATGAGCCAAGAATCTTACATCCTTCTATTATGATGTCGTGCACGAACAGATAGATTTCAATTAATGTAAATACCCAAAAAAACTTTTTTCCCCGAGTCATGACATTACCCTAAAGACGCGAAAGAGTTAAGTCCCAAGTAGTAGGAATTCACAAACATTTACGAATAATTTTACAAAATATTTTTTCGGTGTATGATAACGCATAATTTTATTTAATTATGGATCACTGAAACAATAGGTTTAGACAAGGTTTTAATGAAACAATTAAGGTTTAGTGAAATCTGAGACACTTAGCCAAATTCCCGAAAGTCACAAAATCCTAAATAACAAACCATTTTTTTTTTTTCAAAATTCAATAGATAATTAACCTTAATAACCCAATTCTAAAACACATTTTTTCAAAAAAAATCTTGATTGATAAAAAATTAGAGCAGTTAAGCCATATGGCTGCCCTAGACAGACTTAAGGCTTAAACCGGAAGGCAATTTAGTATAGGAAACTGATGGAAATAATTTTCCCCTTTGTCCAAAGATACCTGGATTTTTTCTACCAGGGGCTATATTCTAGAGATGTGTAGTATGAAAATCTCATTCAAGTATCTCAACTAATTTGGAAAATATTCAAGAAAAACACGAAAAAGTGGCACAAGTTGTATGATTTGACGGTAGTTTATTATTTTCATCAAAATTACGTTAAGCCGTCTCTCGGGTAATCCTCAGGTCTGTCTATACCTAAGATTTCTGAGTGAGACTTTAGATCTGAAGCCCGTATAACACTCAAATTCCAATTCTCATTAGAGAATAAGCAAGAAATATTCTTACCTCTATCTAAGATTAAACTAGGAACCTCACTTAAACGAAGATAATCTTTACCTTCCTAAATAAGCTCCCCCCAAAAACAATTTCAAGCCATTCCTAATTCAGGAATAATCCCTAAAAAATGTTCATATTGTTTTTTTTTTATATTCAAATTTCAAAATTTAATAAACGAATAACTAATGAAGTCCAGAGGAGATTATTCCCACTATTTACATTTAAAAGCGAACACAAAGATCTTAATCCACGAAAAATTAAGCCACTCCCCTTAAATGACTATTAACTTAAAGAAAAACTAAAGTTACACGAATTTTTCGGAGTGGTTTTGCCAAAACTTTCTGTTTCTTCCCTTATTTTTTTAGTCTTACAAATCAAGTGTTCAAAATTTTAATCTTCGGTGGGAACTGCATACATAATAAGTAGGCGTGGCCTACAAAATGGCATGACATCATTGAATTTATCTCTTCCTATAACTTTGAAAAACAAAATTTTATCTTTGCAGAGTGTTTTCGACAGCAAGAACTAACTATATTTTCCATTTAATTCCAATAAAATTTAAAATTTATTTTTAAATTTAAAATTTTATTTTATTTTTAATTAAAATATAATTATTTTTTTTAATTACGAGTTTTGAAGGAAATGTGGCTTTCTTCGAAAAAAAAGGATCTTCGGACTGTTCCAGTTTCAAACAATGAAACGACGGAATTGGCTTGCGCCTAAACAACGGTAACAAATATATTCAATATATCAAAAATTGATAACTATTAAATTCATTTGGTTGTAATTTTTAAAAGGGGCGTGACCAAATATCTTTTTTTCTGTTCGAAAGGAAATTGTTTGAAATCGTCTAACTTTTGACCCCTTCACTATACATTTTAACCTATTCAAACATTTATAAGAATTTATCCTGAGCATTTAAGCTAAACTATCATCTTGTACGTTATTGTACTGCCCATGATTGCTTTTAACCGAATAAAATTACTCACTTGCTCGAAACGAAAAATTATAAAATATTACAAATATTTTAATGGAAAATGATTGAAAATGATTCAAGGTTTTTAATAAAGTGGAACTTGCTTAAATTCATTCCTTTTCATTAAAAAAAATTGTAACGAAAACCATCATTAAGTTATCCTCGTCGCAAACTTACTGGGACCGAATTTATTAAGAAAACGGTTGAAAAGCAAAAAAGCAAAATCGCAACTAAGAAAAATTGATAACGCACAAGCACTTGAGAACAGTCATGTACTAAAACAAATGTTCAGAAGGAAGATATCCCCATACATCACCATAAGTCTTTCTCCTGAACATATTTTAGTACTTAACTGTTTTCATGGTCTTTTGCATAATCGACACTCTTAGGTTCCTGTCACGACTGTTGGTGTTGGTGTTTTTGGAACATGACTAGAATTGGAGAAAACAGTGGAAACAGGAACTAACACAAATAAAGAGTCGATAATGCAGAAGCACTTGAGTACAGTAAAGTGCTAAGAAAAATTTTCAGGAGATTTCCCCTTTTCATTTTTCATTGGAATAGCATCATTTTATTCAATGAAGCAATCCCTCTATATTTCTTTCTATTGACCAAAATGTTATTCCACTTTATTAAACATCACCGAAAGTAATTTTAAAAAAAAAACTGAACAATAACAAAACTCTTATGATAAAAATTACACTAAGCTGAGAAATATTCTTAAGAAACCAAAGAGCAAATTCGCTCTGGTTTATGTTCTTTAATTGATTTCCTCAACCAACTTTAAGATTCTGAATGAAACGACTCTTTTCACACATTAAAGATCTTTTAGAGAACAATGATCAGGAAAACTATTAGAGTGCTATTTGTTTTACTAATTCTTCTTTCGACACTTCCTCACTCATCAACCACTGGAAGACTCTCGATACAGAATTGAAACGTTGCCTGAAGATAATTTGAAGAACGTAAATCTGACCGAATTTTCACTTTGACTATTTTTAAAGGCTAGAACAGTAATATATTTCACTTTTAAAATTTAAGTTTGAAATAAAATGATAAGTATAAAATAAATAAGCTTTTGTATTGCTTATAACTCGGATAAAGCAGTCTTCAAACTAGGGGTTTAACCCAGTTTCTTAAAATCTTAAAATCACAAATAACAAGATATTTTCACTCAAAATTTGAATCAAAATTTTCCAAACTAATTTTCACTAATGAAAAATCAGATAGGGTAAGTTTCATACGGCCTTAAGACCCAGGGCTTAGCCATATAACTTAACTGCTCTAATTCCTTATCAATCAAGATTTTTTAGATGAATTTACCTTTGGATTAGTTTTTTTTAAGGTTAAATGTCTTATCTATTAAATTCTCAAAAAGTAATAAAATTGGTTAAGTTAGCATTTTGAGACCTTTCGTAACTGGATTAATGCCCTAGACACACTTACGACTTAAGCCGTGAGACGGCTTAATGGAAAATGATGGAAATGTAGTTTGACCGTTATTTCTAATATAATTACTCTAAGCCGTCTTTTGGCTAATCCTCAGGTCTGTCAAGGCCCTAAGGCCGGCTTCAGGCTAGAGGTTTAACCCAGATCCCTAATGTCTCAAAATCTTAAATTGCGAGCAATTTTATTACTTTTTGAGAGCCTAATAGGTCATTTATCCTTAATAATCCAATCCCAAGATAATTTTTTCCAAAAAAATCATAATTGATAAAAAATTAGAGTAGTCAAGCCATATAGATAAACCTTAGGTCTGAAGTCCGTATAATACGCGCTTCAGACCTAAGACTTAGCCATCTGGCTTAACTCCTCTAATTCCTCATCAGGCACGATTTTTTAGAAAATTGTTGTTTAGGATTGGATTATAAAGACAAATGATTCATTACATTTTTAAAAATCAATGAAATTGCTTGTTATTTAGTTTTTTGGGACCTTCGGAAACTGGGCTAAACCTCTAGTCTGAAGCTGGCATAAGTGTCGAGTCTGAAGACCGCTTTAGGTCTGAAGTTCGTATAAGACTTTCAACTGTTTCTTTCACTTTAATATTGAATTTAATTGACTGAAAATTTAAGATAAAGCATTGCTAATTGAAAACCACAAAAATGTCTCTGTATCTTTTTTTATCAATCACTGTTGCCGTCGCAACTTAATGAAATACCTAGTGGCTTCGCAATAACTAAAAACAAATTAGAATGTATTCAAATTTCACTTTCATTATGTTATTATTATTATCACAAGTAAGAGAATTATTTTCAGTGCGGTTAACCACACAATAAATAAATCATATTTTATTGTGTAATTTTTACACAATAGCGGAAAACCTGAAAAAAAATTGTGTATTGTAAAATTTGAATGAACTTACAGAGTATCTCTGAGTTGATAACTTCGGGAATCTCGCTCCAGAGCGTCCTCGAAGGTCCTTGTTTGGGTCCTACAAGTTGCAATGCTGTTGGTCTCAGTGGTTTCTTCTCTTCCAACTCTCCTTCATCCTCCTTCTTGCCAATCTCCTCATACCCATCACTTTGATCCTGCTCACCCAATTCGATATCACGCGAAATTGACTCCAACTTAGCTGCTGAGTAGATTTGATAGAGTGGTTCATTGAGGAACATGCTGTGTGAATTATCATCTCCTCCGCCACATTCGCCTCCCGTTGACACTCCAGAGCTCCCACTGGAACTCGCCACGGAGTCACCACTTGTGGTCTGATAGAGACCCGCTTCAGCATACCAGGAAGTTGTATTTCGACTACCATTGAGCTTCTTGTCGCGATTCTTGGACTCATGCTTGAGAGTGTCTGACTTGAAGACTCCACACTCTGCATACCAGGAAGTTGTAGATCCTAGATTCTTTTTCCTGTCCGCTGGGACAGCCGGAGGTGGTGGTGGTGGATTTTGTGGTCTGCCACATGGAGTACTCTTCCGTCGACTCTCTTTACCGCCTTCGGGGGTTGGCGTAGGTGATTTTCCCATGAAACTATCATCAGTCTTGAATGTTCTGTCACTGCCCGTAAAGATGCCCGAATCCATATCCATGGAATCAGACACGTAAAATGTACTTCGGGTACCATTGAAGGAACTTCCAATGTTCAACGTAGATTCCGACGATACCAAACTCCGTCGCAATTTTGACTTGAAACTCTTGCCACTTTTGGACTTTTTTCTTGGCACCTTCACCGGTGCCTCATCCACCACATGACCATCCCCCTTGAATTCTTTGATTTCGAGACTAGATTGCAGAGGATTGTGACCAAGTGTGGCGGTATAGGGTGCATGAAATTCTGTATTCTCATACGCATCGTCACATTTCTGTGAAAACACCGAATTGCGCTTCTTGGACTTTGGTGATTTGGACTTTCTCACAGTACCATCAAAGGATACATTTTGATATTCAGGTGAATCGTAGAATTTTGTATTTTCATACTTTTGCCCCATATGGCCTGTTTCTTCGCCACGTCCCTTGGATGATTTCTTTTTGGTGAAACGACTCAGTGACTTGGATATTTCCGTCAATGAGCTCAAATTCTTAAATTTCTGCATTAAAGCATAAACTTGATTGGACGATGGTGGTGGTTCAGGAAGTTTAGTATTGCTTACATCAACCCCACTGTCATTCTGCAGAAAAATCAGCGCAAGAGAGCAAGACTTAAGAAGAATAAATTGAAGCAACAACAAAAAAAAAACAAGAGCACGTGGGGAAATGAAAGAAAGTTAAATTTTACACAATAAAATTCATCATCTCTTCCTCACAATCTCCCATTCACACAAAACTGATTAAATGGATTTTTTTCCATATATTTAGATATATATATTTACTACATTCCTCATTTGAATATTCACATACGTTTGTGCGTTTCCAATCAAATGCTACATGTAATCGCAAAGTATAATATATCCGACACGCCGAAGGAAGTGTTGGAAAAGTTAATATTTTTTATTACGAAAACACATCCCAAAGAGAGTAAATAAAAATCATCTATTATTGTAGGGGAGACCGGGGAGGTTTGGGACACATTTTCATGTTTTGACTTTGAGACACTATTCCAAAAAACCACGATAGTGTATTACAATTTTATGCGGTCTATAGGATACTTATGGGTATTGACTTTATAAAAAGTACTTGATAGGACTTGGAAAACAAATGAGTTTTCTTGGAGAAGATAAAACATTTTACTTGACGCTTTGTCCCAAACCTCCTCGATATGGGGCAGTATGGGACGCAAAAAGGGATGTTTGGGACGAGTTTTTTCTCGCATAATGCCCAACGCACAATAACTTTTGTTTTTTAAACATGTTTTTGACATTTCAATCAGAGTGAGTGAGATCTAGATCTAGTCATCTCACTCACTCTCATAGAAAATTTTGAAAACATGTTTACAAACAAGAGTTATTGTGCGCTGGGCATAATTTGCATTATTGGAGCACGTTAATTAATTTTAAATACTAGATTAAAAATATTTCTAATCGAAATAAAAATGTTTAATCTTTTTCTTCATACTTAGAAATTAATATCAATTTAATTTATACAATAGAGTCATTTATTGTCAATCAGTTATTTAAAGTATTTTCCTATTATGTTCCATCTACTTTTCTTTGCTTTTTTTATTCTAAGTATTGCAATCATGATCATCAAATTCCTCACGCGAGTAGATTTTCTTGCAACTTTTAGTTTTGAACTTATTGACGGATTCCTGTTTGATTTTACGACAACTGCATGATATCTGTTTTTTCCTTATTTCTCTGAAAAAGCTCTCGTCTTGCCTCTTCTGGAGAACTTGTAAAGAATAATGTAAAGGACATTGCTCGAGGAATTTTCGAGAAAATAGTTTTTAACGGGATTGAGCAAAGGTCGAATATCCTCTGGAGAATAAATTATTGATTCCCAAGACATTAATGGTTTAATTGTCCCTATAGACAATTGCTCAACTGGTAAAGTTTGCACAAGAGGTAGATTTCCAGTAGAAACTGGGCATTACTCTTTATTTTGACAATAAAAAATTGTACGCCATCTACAATCTTGTAGAAAATCAACGTCCCATTCATCTCCTTTCAGGTGCCCCAACCACATCCGCGAGTAGTTTTGGTATTTAAAACCTTTAAGTAAAAAACAAGAGCGTATAGTCTCCGACACTTTTATAAAAATATGTTCGCAGATTATACTGCTAGCTAATGAGATAAAAAAAAGTTTTGATTATATAGGGTAAGTGTGCCAAATTCCGGCCAGCTTGCAATTTCGGCCACCTTTTTTGTTCCTCGAATTTCCATGAACTTTTAGATTTTACGTACTCTAGATATTATACAATGCAAAAGAATAACTAAAAAATGTAGCTTCGACAAACGAGATGACGTGAAAAAGATATTTGAAGAATTTCTGAAGGGCAAGAAAATATGAGAATGAAGGTGGCCGAAATAGGGCACCAAAGCTATGTCTATATTTTTATTCATTTTAAAATGTATTCAGAATGATTTTAGAATAAATTAAGACGGTAAACTTTTTACAAGGTTCCAAGCAACATTCTTACAAAAGAAAGAATTAAAAAAAAATCAATTTGTATTTAAAATATTCCATTTCAAACCTGAGTCTTTGACGCTTGCATGCAACTATGCCGAAATTTGGCACACTTACCCTATCGCTGATATAAAATACAAAGACGAAAACTGAGACGTCAAAA
The DNA here is from genome assembly GCF_024763615.1 of Phlebotomus papatasi. Taxonomy (NCBI): domain Eukaryota; kingdom Metazoa; phylum Arthropoda; class Insecta; order Diptera; family Psychodidae; genus Phlebotomus; species Phlebotomus papatasi. The sequence goes on from NC_077223.1 coordinate 93,086,061, forward strand.
TATACAATTTTTATCAATTTTTAAAAAAGTGTTCATAGAATTAAAACAATAAAACTGAGGATATCCATTCTTTTAGTCAAGATACATCTTAATATTGCCTACAATTGAGTAGTGGTTAAATCCCATTTATTTCAAAAATAAATGAAAAAATCGCCTTGTCCCACACTACCCCTGTCCCAAACTTCCCCGGTCTCCCCTACTTCTTCTCTACCTCTGGGAGATCGAGGAGTTTGAAATAAAATTGAGAAAAATTCACTCTTTTACTTTACAAACCCCATATGATTTTCTTCATGCTATTGTTCCTATGCTCATTCACCTCTTCTAGTGCTTCTTTCGCACACTCTCATTCAAAAAACTATTTTTTCGCAATAATAATCTACATGGTATTTCTTCTCACCTCTCCTCAAAACTCATCAAATGCATATTTCTGAAATAAATATAACTCATTTCTCACTATAAAATTTCGATAATACCCCAAGCCAGAGGCAATAAATAAATTCCCATTGATATTGCAATTGTCGGTGATTTTTTTTCAAAAACTAAATCTTGTGCAAAAGGCGAAATTTATGGACTTGATTTAATAATTTCTGTGCTTTTATTGTTATAAATATTGCACTTAAAAGATAATATTGCATTTTTCCATGCTTATTTAAAAAAAATAATTGAAAGTCTATCGAGGAAGCAATACCTAGTACTTAGAATATTTAACAAATAAATTGATATCTTTATTATAATTATTTAAAAAATATATATATCAGCAAAAAATAAATAATTCATTGGAATAGTTAAACACTCGACTTCCTTGTGATGTCAATTTCCACACACCACACATTATACATTTATTTATTTGCTATCTTTATTTTCTCTTCGTTGTTTTTACCATATACCTCAATGTAGAAAAAAGTGTCTATCAGTTTTTTTCCCATATATCTATGACCACAGTTTATGCTAATTAATAATGTTATCGGTAAACTTGTGTAAAATATTAATGAAATGGAAAAAAAAATTGCAGGAAACAAGTCATTTTGAAGAATGTCTTCTTCTCATGAGGTTATAATGAGCCTAACCTCAAACAAATTAAAGCATATTTTGATAAAAAAAAACTAAATGTGAATATTAATCACTTTTTTTTAGCAATTAAGAAAATGCATAAAGCCATATTCAACTTGGATTATTTCCAAAGATTTTGCATATTTCTTTACATTTGAAAATCCAAAAGAGAGGTTAAGGTTTTTTAGAGCAAGGTTTGAAAAAGTCTTAGCACAAACATAATTGTCTAGCAAAGTAATAGCCATATCAATAAGCAGATATATACCTGGCTATCAAATTCTCTAATATTAAGCTTCCTAAAATAAATAGTTTCATAATTTAGGTTATACATAACATAACCTCACTTCTCGAAACCTTTCAAAGGTGGTTAAATGATAGTCCTATTCCAATGAAAAATGAAAACGGGAAATATTTCTCTCGAACATTTTTTTAGTAGAATACTGTGCTCACTCAAGTGAGAAAACTCGAAAATGTAGAAGTATTTGAGAACAGCCATGTACTAAAAAAAATATCCAGGAGAAAGATTCCCCATTTTCATTGGAATAACACCCTAACTCATTTATTTTTATGTATTTCAATACCGTAAATGCGGGTTACTTTACTCTCCAGGAGGAGAATTCTGTAACAGTATGACAATGTCACATGACATATCTTCATGGTAAATTCAAGGGTAAGACAAACTTAAAATCCAGAGATCATCGTATTTTCATTGCAAACATGTCTATGAAGCTTTTAGTAACTGATATGAGACGGCTTTTTCCGAATTTACCTCATAAAAAATTTTCAATTTGTCATATGACACTGTCATACTGTTACAGAGTTCCCTACAGGTCTAAGTTTGTCCCCCTGCAATACTGAAGCTTTTCTTTATTTCTAGCACATAAGCTTGGTCTTCACCGGTTCGATCTGTCAAGTCCGATCAGTGAAGACCAGTATACAGTAGTAGAATTTAAAAAAGCTTACAAAATGCAGAATAGAAAAGTTATGCCTGGAGGACAAAAGCATGTGTAATCCTTAATTAAAATGCTAGATACGACAATTGCATACAACCATAGTAAAATTGATAAGGCATAAAATATATGAGCAGTAAAAAAATTAAAAATAAGCAACAAAATATAAAATTTTGAGAAGAAAAATCGTCCGAGACAATGTCCATTTATTGGAGGGTCATCGAAGACCAGAAGTCAATATTTCTTACTCTTTGACTTCTAGCTCAGGCACAAAATTAAGATCAAGAAAAAAAATAATTTCCGAAAAAAAATAATTCAATTATATGTACTGAACCGATTCATTACCGACGAAGACTGATGTAGTCGAATTCAAAATTTCAATACTTTACCAAAGAAATCCAAATTTAACAAAATAGATTGAAAAAATGGTTTAAGGACCTTGCAGATAAAATTAGAAACTTATTTTCTCTTTGCCAAAGCTTGCATGACAAATTCACCGATTAGAAGGGGAAGCCTGAGTTACAAGATCAGAAGGTTTCTATAATTTTTATAGCTTAAATAGATATATAAACTACTTTTAAACAAAAAAAATCTCAAAAGCCATTTTTAGAAGACGTCGAAAGAAAGAGAGACGAAAGCGAAGAAGCTCAAATGCAGATTTCGAAGTGCCCGGACGAATATCCAAAAATTTTTAATCAGGTTTTTCCCCACTTTCTATTTTTACAATTTCTCTGAATTGGCGGGAAAGATTAAGAAAAAACAACTTATTGAACGAATGAATTGAATTAAGGCTTACTTACTTCGCTATTAAATTCTCTTCTAGTTGAACATAAATGATCATAGAACATTTTATTCTGAGTTTTACAAAATAATGAAATTTTCATCCCCAAATATGGTAAGTGTACCAAATTTCTGCCAGTTTACAATTCCGGCCACTTTTTTTTGTTCCTCGAATTTCCATGAATGTTTAGTTTTGCTTACAGTATATATTATACAAGGCACAAAAATAACAGAAAATATCGCTTCGACAACGAAATAATATGAAAAAGACATTGGAAGACTTCTGGAAGGGTAAGGAACTATGAGAATGAAGGTGGTCGAAATAGGCCACCAAAGCTATGTCTATATTTTTATTCATTTTAAAACGTATTAATAATAATTTCAGAGAAAATAAAGACGACAAACGGTCTATAAAGTTCCAAGCAACACTCCTTAAGAAGAAGTAATTAAAAAAATCAATTTGTATTAAAAATATTACATTTCAAATTTGAGACCTTGGCGCTTGCTTGCAACTATGTCGAAATTTTTTAAAAATCATTTTAAAAAAAAGTTCAGATTTCGAGATTTTCAAT